>NC_088686.1:54857500-55032500 GCF_028017835.1 Emys orbicularis | reverse complement strand
GAATTTTGAGAAATTCAGACCATCATGAAGTGTCAAGGTACAGTGATGAGTAGATTTATATTGGTCCAAGATTGACAGATAAGGTGAAAGAGTTGGAGAGCCATGCCTTAAAATATTGTCTCTTTATATAAGAAATTATCACTAATCCTTACACTTTATACACACAAACTGGAAACTTATATAATAGTAAATTATAAACAATTTTTGACATGGCTGGATTTTTAAGTCTAAATGAGATTTAAAAGAAAATCAGTTTGATAGTTTAATATTATTAATGATCCACGTCAGCAAGTTCATACTTTTCCAGATTTTAAAGGCATAATTCCAAGGAAACAAAGTTATGATTTTCCATCTCAACTCTACATTTGAATGTTTGATTCTTCAGCCCTACTACTGTTAGAATGGTGAGTTTTGGCCTCTAATACAGAAAAGAAAAAAAAATTGTTCATCTCCTCCCTCACACAGACTTGTAATACAGATAGTAAGTGAACCTCTACATCAGGGGTAGGCAACCTATGGCACGCGTGCCGAAGGCGGCACGCGAGCTGATTTTCAGTGGCACTCACGCTGTCTGGGTCCTGGCCACCGGTCCGGGGGGCTCTGCATTTTAATTTAATTTTAAATGAAGCTTCTTAAACATTTTAAAAACCTTATTTACTTTACATACAATAATAGTTTAGTTATATATTATAGACTTATAGAAAGAGACCTTCTAAAAACGTTAAAATGTATTACTGGCATGCAAAACCTTAAATCAGAGTGAATAAATGAAGACTTGGCACAGCACTTCTGAAAGGTTGCCGACCCCTGCTCTACATAGATATATAAACAGATATAGAAAAGAAATACAATTAAAAATAACCCCTGATTTCCAACATGGCTGGGGGAGCGTGAAACATCCAACAGACCACTTCTGTGAAATTGAAGATTTTTTTAAACAGAGTATGAGACGCTCAAGTATGGGACAGAGCTATCTCAGCAACTAGCCTGCAGTTATGAAATACCCTTGCTGCAAGAGATTAGAAGGAAAATTAATCTTAACAACTTCAGGACAAAAAGGGAAAGCTAATCTATTCTACACAGTCATGATCACCAATATCTCCTGGGAGGAAAGGGAAAAAAAGAAAGAAGAGGGAAAAAAAAATCCAACCTACTAGGGCCAGTGAAGTTGATTGATCTCAAACATTATAGTGACTAGCCAACATGCCGTACACTTCAGAGTTTTCTGTATCTAATTGTTTACCAGCTTAAAATCACAGATCAGCTTGTCCCTATGGCTGCTGAAAAGGTAGATTTCTAGACGTAATACACCTCTACCCCAATATAACGTGGTCCTCAGGAGCCAAAATAATCTCACCGCCTTATAGGTGAGACCGTGTTATATCGTGTCCGGTCTGGTATGGCATACCGGCAAGAGCCGGTACTCTCTGCCGGACTGGACCGGCTTCCCCGGCTGTGATTTAAAAGGCCTGGTGCTCCAGCCACTGCGGGAGCGGGTCCTTTAAATTACCACCGGAGCTCTGGCAGCGGGGCTCGGACGGCTCTTTAAAGGGCCCGAGGCTCCCTGCAGCGGCCGGAGCCTCTGGCCCTTTAAATCCGCACCCGAGCTCGGCTGCCGGAGCCCTCCCCGCTGCTTTACCACGTTATATCCGAATTTGTGTTACATCAGGTCGCATTATAACAGGGTTGAGGTGTAATTTCTTTGTCTATTCAGTGTTCTCACAGGCTCCAGTAGTCTTTCACCACGTTACCAGCGCATTATCTTATGATGCAGGCTGTCTCTAGCACATGTTAACTCAAGTAGTTTGCAGTAGATAAGCAGTCCATTCCAAAGGCTATCCTCTGTATTTGTGTGCCTTATTTGTGACTGGTACAACTCTGTGTTCAGTATTGGTGCTTAAATAATATGCTTCAGCCATTTATACAGATTGACCTACAAATCTTTCCTCCTGTGAAGGTAATTGAATCTGGATTCTGGTGTAATAACCTTGTTTTTTGCTTATCGGTACTGTACAGTTTTGGGTGGATTCATTTCCAAAACCACATGGGGCAAAGGAATCTAATTTTGTACAAAGTGGAATGTAATAGACTTTATTATTATTATTATTATTATTATTATTATTATTAAAGAAACATCTTAAAGTGCTCAAGAACTTATTTTAGAGTGCTAGAAATGTTCTGCGATTTTGCTGAAAACCAAAGTCACAACACATACAAGACAAGCGACAAGCTATTTAAAAGCATCAGCAAGAATCTCTTCACTTTCCATACATTTCAAAGAAACAAAAAAAGCTAAAGAAGTATATTAAAACGGGGACAAGGAGGAATGTGATGCTGCATATAAGCAAGTTGATCATTTGTATCATTGCTATCACCACTGTACAATTGCAACAAGTCTTGTACAAAGTATGTCATGGAAGAGGTCAATGGGGAAGTTGTGATTAGCTAGATTATCCTGTTTATATGCATGCATCATCTTTGTATCTGAAGTTATGAATATGGGCTATGCATAGGTGCCGACTCCGTGGGTGCTGCGGGGCTGCAGCACCCACGGGGAAAAATTAGTGGGTGTTCTGCACCCACCGGCAGCCAAGCTCCCCCCGACCCCAACCCATCCTCCTCCCCCGAGCGCGCCACGTCCCCGCTACTCCCCCTCCCTTCCAGCACTTCCCACTCGCCTAGCTGTTTGGCAGTGCTTAAGACTTTCTGGGAGGGAGGAGGAGGAGTGGGGACGTGGCGCCCTCGGGGGGAGGTGGCGGTAAAGAGGCAGAGCGGGGACTTGGGGGAAGGAGGTGGAATTGGGGCAGGGCAAGGGTGGTGCAGGGGCAGGGCCAACGGCAGGGGGAGGGGAGGGTCAAGCACCCACAGGGCAGAGGGGAAGTCGGCACCTATGGGGCTATGTATTTGTACCTTACACCTGTTATATTCCTGCATGACGCCTTCCAGACAGAATTTACATTAGGGACAGACAGCTATGCATTGATGGCCCATCAAGGACACTCAGCTCTCACAATGGGCCATAGAAAAAACTCATCCCACCCAGATAGCTCTTCCTGAGGATGCCTCAGACAGCAAGGGGCCAATGGTCATACTCTGTGATTCAACAAACCATGTAAAGCATGAGATATGCTCATGTTACCCTGGGCTCCATCTTGGGCCAGTCAGGTTCCACAAACAGGGACTATGGGCTTTGTTTGGGACAATAAAATTCCAATCACATGGCAGAGGATATAGAGAGACATCTGAGACATCTCCATTTTGTCTTCATTTCCTGCTTCATTTCTCTGGACTGGATTTCTAACAAGCAAGTTTTGAACAAGGACTGATGAGCCCCAATCCATTCGGGTGATTCCAGAGAGAATTTTGCAAGCTAGCAGTTTATTCCATCCCTGCTACAAATCTGATATAAGGACTTTGCAATCACTTATATGTACATGATTCCTTAACTAATTAGAACTCTCCTTTTCTTTTATTATTAAATCTTTAGTTAGTTTACTAAGGATTGGCTGACAGCATGATATTTGGGTAAAATCTAAAATTTACGTTGGCCTGAGAGTATGTCTCTCATTCCTCTGGGATTAGTAAAAATCTCATATATGGTGAACTAGGTTTTCAATAAAAACAACAAGGAGTCTGGTGGCACCTTAAAGACTAACAGATTTATTTGGGCATAAGCTTTCGTGGGTAAAAACCTCACTTCTTCAGATGCATTAGACCTGTTTGCCAAGGGCTAGAATGCCTAAGAAGGGGGGTGGGGGGAAGACTGTTTGGCTTCCGGTTAACCAGTGTCATACTGCAGAAGCTCTTTTGTTACTGGCTTGGTGAATCTAAGGCCTGGTCTACACTGGGGGGGTGTCGATGTAAGATACGCAACTTCAGCTACGGGAATACCGTAGCTGAAGTCGAGATATCTTATACCGACTTACCTCCCGTCCTCACGGCGTGGGATCGACGGCTGCGGCTCCCCCGTCGACTCCGCTACCGCCGCTCGCTCCGGTGGAGTTCCGGAGACGACGGGGAGCGCGTTTGGGGATCGATATATCGTGTCTTAACGAGACGCGATATATCGATTCCCGATAAATCGATCGCTACCGCCAATACGGCGGGTAGTCTGGACATACCCTAATTGTAGGATAAACCACCAATTTTGGAGGATTGTCTGCCCTGTTTTAATCTGCCCTAAGGGTGGCATTCTCAGTGTGGCCCATTCCAGGCACCTGGCCAGAAGGACAGAAAAGGAAGGAGCAGAAAAGAGTGGACTAGGCAGGACTAGAAAGGAGATAAGGATGAGAAAATAAAAAAAGGAAAATTCACAGGAAGAGGAAATGAAAAGACTGAATAAAGAATGGAAGGAAAAGGGTTAGGAAGAAAAAATATTAACAGGGGAATAAAATGCAATTGTAAGATGGGGCATATTCAAGATACTTTCACAGAATGGTCAAGCCACATGGTACATGGGTATAACAAAAAAAATCCCCCTCTTGAAGTAAGACCAAAGGAAAAGATAGAAAAGTAGATGAGAGATCTATGGGTGGCAGAAGCCGCATATTTTGGATTTTTAATAGGACTGTCAAACGATTTTAAAAATGAATCGTGATTAATAAATTAATCATGATTAATCGCACTGTTAAACAATAGAATAAATTTAAATATGAATCTTTAGTGCATCTGGCACGTAAATCTCTTGTAATGCCGGCTACAACAGTGCTATGCGAATGCCTGTTCTTACTTTCAGGTGACATTGTAAACAAGAGGTGGGCAGCAAATGTAAATAAAGTTGTTTGAACAATTGAACAAGAAGTAGAACTGAGTGGACGTGTAGGCTCTAAAGTTTTACATTGTTTTGGTTTTGAGTGCAGTTATGTAACAACAAAAATCTACATTTGTAACTTGCACTTTCATGATAAAGAGGTTGCACTACAGTACTTGTATGAAGTGGATTGAAAAATGCTGTCTTATTTTTACAGTGCAAATATTTTTAATCAAAAATAATATAAAGTGAGTGCTGTATACTTTGTATTCTGGGCTGTAATTGAAATCAATATATTTGAAAATGTAGAACAATGGTTCCCAAACTTGTTCTGCCGCTTGTGCAGGGAAAGCCCCTGGCTGGCCGGGCCAGTTTGTGTACCTGCCGCATCCGCAGGTTCGGCTGATCACGGCTCCCAGTGGCTGCGGTTCGCTGCTCCAGGGCAATGGGAGCTGCTGGAAGCAGCGGCCAGTAAGTCCCTTGGCCCGCGCCGCTTCCAGCAGCTCCCATTGGCCTGGAGCAGCGAACCGCGGCCACTGGGAGCCGCGATTGGCCGAACCTGCGGACGCGGCAGGTACACAAACCGGCCCGGCCCTGCACAAGCAGCGGAACAAGTTTGGGAACCACTGATGTAAAAAAACGTCAAAAAATATTTAATACATTTCAATGGGTATTCTATTGTTTAACAGTGCGATTAGTCATGATTAATTCTTTTAATCGTAATGTTTTGAGTTAATCACGTGCGTTAACTGTGATTAATCAACAGTCCTAATTTTTAACCTTTTGTGTACACTCTTGTACATAGAGGGAGTGTATGCTGCTTTAAAGTTTCCTGTCAAAAGACTGAAAGACAGATAGACATTACATTTTTCATGGATATGCTCTCTCCCACATACCCCTTCCTGCTTGTGCTACTCTTCATGCCCTGAGCAACATCCCAATTTCTCAAGTATCAACAAAGAGCCCTTTAGAGACTATAGTAGCTATTTCACTGACAGAATGCTGCTGTGACAACACAGACAGCCCAACAATGCAGAAAGGAAACCATCAGGGCAGTACAAAAGACAAAGAAGAAGAAGGAGGGAGAGGAAAAGGGGAGGAGTTTTAAATCTTTGAGCTTATCAGCAAGAGGAGATAACCAGGGTCAGATATGCCCATACTGATACATCAGAGGATGTGTAAGTGTCCTGCAGGTGAAAAATGGTTCTGCCTGTTCATTTTTTTTTTTTTTTTGGTATTGTGTTTTGAAACATAACGGCTACACCAGGGCCATAACCAGAGCAGGGCGAGCAGAGCAGCTGCCCAGGTTGCAAAGCCACAGGGGCGGAAAAATAGGGCAGAAAAAAGACTGGAGAAAAAAGTAGGGGTTGCTTGTATAACACCAACAGACCCCCAGTTGTCAGGATTGAACCTGGGACCTCTGAAGCTTAGTGCATGAGCCTCTACTGCATGAGCTAAAAGCTATGCGGCCCTTAACTAAGGCTCTAGAGCAGACTCATTAATCCCTCTCTAAGTGGTCTTGGTGCCACTAGATGGGACAGAGCACCACACCAACAAGGTTATACTTGCTCACCCCACGTGCTAAAATGCCTAGTTATGGCACTGGGCTACATACAAAAAAAAAAACCCTCTGCTCCTGCCAACAGCCTGTGCAAGGTGTTGCCATTTCTAGAAGCTGCAACTCACACAGGTGGTGTTGTATCAGAGTTAAAACAGCCAACAGCTCTGGAACAGGTTAAGGAATAGGTCTGTGTCCAGTTATGAATTCCAGTTGGTTTTATAAGTGCTATTTGTAATTATTACTGTCATTGTGGAGTAGATCATTCCTTCTGCAGCAGGAACTGACATGTTGTGGGGAAGCCATATCTGGAAAGTGGTAATGAGGCTATCACTGTCCATCAACATTGATGGTTCTCTTTGGTGGAACAAAGGGGTTGCTACCAGAAGGGCCACTGATGCTGAATGGACTCTGTACCTACGTAGGACAAGGGGGTGGAGTAATCACCCTCTCCCTCTTATACCCTAGTCCAGGGCGCTGGAACTGAGGGGGCCAGAGCCGCATCCCTTTTTACTGGCCATAAAGGCAAGCAACGGGGGGAGGAGGCGGAGAGGAGAGAGCAGGGGTCGGGACTCTAGGGGGGAGAGGTGACATGGGGGCAAGGCCTCGGGGAGAGGGGCAGTGCAGACAGGGCAGGCTCCAGGGTTTTTGCCACCCCAAGCAGCAATCAATCAATCAATAAATAAAAAAAGCCGCGATCAGCTCTACCGCCGCCGCTTCAGTCTTCGGCGGCAATTCGGCAGCAGGTCCTTCACTCTGAGAGGGAGTGAGGGACCTGCCACCAAATTGCCGCCAAAGAGCCGGACGTGCCGCCCCTCTCCATTGGCCACCCCAAGCACCTGCTTGCTGGGCTGGTGCCTGGAGCCGGCCCTGAGCGCAGAGGCAGGGCCACAGTTCAGGCACCGGTGCCGCCGCCCCCCCCCCCCACACACACACACACACACTTACTTTTAGGAAGCTTCCACCACTCCTGCCCTAGTCTAAGCACATGGCTGGGACATGCTTGACCATCTGACCCGGAGAGGGGTGTGCTTCTCCAAATCAAAAGGAGCCATTGCCCTGTAGGAAACAGAGGCCCAGGAGGAGGACTGGAGGCAGGAGGGACTTGGCTTCTTCTAAGAATTTAGACCAAACTCAGGGGCTCGCAAAAAGGGTTGAGATCAGACATGGTGGAGATGCATTCAGCAGTTTGTTGTTTTTCATAGATCTGTAAATCTCTTGTGCTTTTTAAGGAGTAAAGAGTATGTCTGTTTGTTCCATAGATTCATAGGAGTTAAAGGACTGAAGAAATTCCTTTGCTAAGTGCCTGTGTTTCCTTGCTTTCCTGCCACATTGTCCCTAAAGGACATAACTAGAAAACCAGAGCTCCCACAGTCAAGTGGACTCTGGGGAGAATGTGTCTAAATAACTGGTGGAATGAGGAGGGCAGAGGCATTGGTTCCAGGTGCGTCTTGGATGCCAGACAGCAAGAACCCACTGCCCAAGAAGGATGTCCGACAAGGGGTCCACGCTTGGGGAGTGCATCTGAGAAAACCAGAGATAAGAACAGTGACCTGTTACCACCCAGATGGGCTTAGTAGCACATGGGAGTCAGTGGCTGGGCCCAAATCACAAAATAAAACAACTAGCCTCCATTCAGAGAGTGGGACTGTATCAGGTGACAGCCTGTTCTATATTATCAGATTTAAACATATGTATATGAAAAAGTGTCCAACTTATTGAAAATTAGAAAAGAAAGCTCAGGGCCAAGAGGATCACACTACACTCAACTCACTCATCTTTTTATGCCTACCAAAAAAGTGTTAACGAAGGGGGTGCTCTTACATCTCCTTATAAACTACAGCACTAAGCAAGTGGATTACTTAGACCTTCAATATATCTCCAAAACCTCTAGCTGCTACACAACATTGTAAGATTTTTTTTTTTTTTTTTTTTTTTTTTTTTTAAGAAAAAACCTAGAGTACACCCAAAGAAATAAGGACAGACCAGCATCTTTAAAAGAGACACTGAAAACTTAAAAGTCAAGTTGCAAGCAACAGTGGGCTTGTCTACATGGTGATATTAACTGGCAGAACTATAGTGGTATTATTATACTGCTACAGTTATTCCCATATAATTCATATGGATACTCTACTCCAGTGGTTTTCAACCTGGGGTCCTCAGACTATATCTAAGATTTCCAACGGGGTCCACACATTTGAAATCTTTTAGGGGTCCGGAAATGAAAAAAGGTTGAACACCACCACTCTATTACAAACGTCAGTATAGTTTATGTCACTTTAGTTGTTCAGAAGAGACATAAGTTACTGGGGGGGAGGGGGGGGGTAGATCTCTTATTCCAGAATAGAATGCCCACGTGGGGAATTATATTGCCATAGCTCCAGCAGTCAATTCCTAGTTTTGCTGGTCAATTTCCCATGTAGATAAACCCTAAACTCACCTAAATTATTATTGCAATCTTAGATTATTAAAAGTGAAACTCTTAAAAATCTCTCTATTATGTTCTTCATTCATTATTTGTATTTATTTCAGTTTGAACGCTGAAAAATCAATAGTTTTACTTTTGACAGTCACTTTCAGGTTCTTAGTGCTGCAAAATTTGCATTACAAACATTGCAGGGGAATTTCTTTACTTTAAAAGCCAAGTAGAGTACACAAGTTTTGGGCCCCAGTCACATGACGTGGATGCTATGTTCAATACCCAAACTGGTGGGAATGCCAATCATAACTGCTGAAAAGAAGTAGAATGTCACTCAAGCTTGTACCAACTGCTGCAATTTTTCTTCCAAGCACTAAAGCCATGGTTTGAAGGAATGGGGGTAGGAAGAAGACAATTACCAAATGATCAGACCTAAGCACATGCATCATTTTACTTTGTCATGCTGTGCAGACATGTCCAATAATACTGATATTTTAAGAAAGCTTGAAGACATGGGCAAGTGTTTGACAAAACCACTGTCCTCAACCCCTAGTTCTTTGCATTAAGCATGACGCTTCCAAAGAAATAACAAATGTGAGCCAGCAGACATACTCCCAGTTGGAATATGCAGTTCAGCTACATCAGAGAACCTCATTCAGTGGCAGCTTCCTTCTACAGCTCCCATGATTACATGAAAATAGATTACACAGTAAATGGCAACTTCATCACAAAACATTTTTCTCTATCATGTTATCACCATAAAATAAAACACGTTTTGTTGTGCTAAATGAGAAAGACTGAAGCTCAAAATGTCAATAATTTGAATAAACAGCACATAGGAAAGAAGCCAACCATTTTTGCTGAACTGAGGAATTTTGGCATATCACAAGGTGCTTGTACTTATTCTTCAACACTAAGCAAGCAGACAAAGCTTCCAATTAACCTGCTATGCTAATGCAATGCTTTAACAGAATGGTGGAAACAATGTGTGGAGGGAGGAGAGGGAGTTGGAGATGATCCTCCATCAACCGAGATTTAGATCTGGACTAAAATACCACATGAAAGATTTACAAAAGGCTGGTGACAAGCTGTTATTTAGACAACATTAATTCTGAAAATCCCAGTTGATATGTTGAGAGCATTGATAGGAAAACATTAGAAGGGATATTAAAATTGGACATTAATTTGCATTCAGATACAAAAAATTAGGAAGGACATGTCAAAGAAATAGCTAGCTGTCAATGTTTAAAATCATAGGTTTATACCTCTGAAAATGATTACCAAATGTTAATGAAATTAAATTCGGCAGCATTTCTACTGTCTATCCAGCTTTCAACATGCTTCTGAAACAAAGCTGAAGTAGCATTCCTAAGAGATTCATTTTACTTTTGCTCTTTTCCACTAAATGTGCAGATAGAAAAAGGATAACTGAAGTAGTCCTGTTAACAATGGTGTCAGGTTAGCAAAACCCATCCCACACGTCAGTGGTAACTTAACAGAAGAAAATTCACAAGCTCCAGCAACTATTTGCACAAGGATGATGTACATAAAGGTGTCCACTGCAAACATCCTGAGCAAATATTTTACTGTGTATCAGGTTCAAAGTCTCTGCTTATTATTTCATTGTTGGCACACAGTTACCTCAAATTCTGGCATTCTCCCATTTTTGATTGGGGGGAAAGGAGGATGACGGAGAAGACAATGAGGCAATGACAACATTTTTCTTTATCTACTTTATGGGCGTTTTTACACCATTGCAGACCAAGGAGAAGAGAAAAGGACTACTTCAGCAACTATAGCCTCACCACGATAAACCAATGAAAGCAGGGGAGAAGGGTGGAATAGAAAATAGCCTTCCACTCATATGCTACAAAATAAGAATGGCAGTATGCCATACCTCCTGTATAAAATGTTAAGTGACTACACAGGGAGCAAGTTAGAGGAAATCGGGGCCTCAGTGTCCAAATACTGCATCAGTTGATATGAACACATGGAGTCTGTAGTGCGTAGTAAAGGTGAACAAAGGATGCAGAATAGCTGCCATAGTTCTTTACCAAGGAGAGACTAGTTAGAGGTCTGTCAGAAGACACGACCCTTATGATGTGGGCTTTGACCTTGAGAAGACATGGGGTTTGTTCTACTCTGGCTGCTTCTTAGATATGCACCTCAATCTGTTTAAAAATTGCTAACCCCAAAGCACTGCAAAACAGAATAATGGGGTTTGCAGAAACTCCCAAGGATATTGTGCTTTAAGTACTCTCAATTGTTCTGCCATAAAATTCTTCATCTCGAGAGCTAGGACAGAAATTAATAAGAGAATACTAGTCTAAATGGGCATGTCTGGGAGAAACTACCTCTGGTAAGACTGCCAAGTGCAGAAACCCAAATTAAATATGAGGAAAGTACCAGCCGAGTGTTGCCACTACCTCCCTTCTTTTGGCCAAGGTGATGAAAGGGACAATTACCCTAAGTGGGGCTGAGCAATTCTACCATCTTAAGCACTGCTTTGTTGTGCATCCCCAAGTAACCTGGCCCAGACCAATTAGTAAATGTACAGAATGAAAGATTCTTTCCTGTTTGAAAGCAAAGGGATGGGTACAATATAAATAGGGGGGTGGACGTGGTGTAAGAAACCGGATAGACTGCCACAATTCATTTCAGTGTCATCAACATCCTTTGGGTCTACAGCAGTTGAGAGACTGAGAAGGAGAAGCACTGGATAGGCCAGAAAAATGGTTTTTACAAGGAGTTGCCTTACTTAACTATCTTGAGCTCAGGGAAGTTGTAAGTGCAGGGTTGCTGGATAAAAGGGAAGGATCTAATCCAGAAGGTATGCGGAAGTGGGAAGAACAATTTAATGCAAATCACAGCCCAGTCTAAATAAAAACAAGAAATTTAACTCCATGGACGTGCCTTTTGTGACCTGGCTACCACCAGCTAACAGTGTTATTTTATACCTGGCTGAAGAATTAAGTTAGCATTATCAGATTTTTAAAGAAGTTTATTTGTACAATTGATACCTAGAAAAGAGATCTTGAAGCAGCTTTATAGCCTGTCAATACATTTTACTATCCACAAGACACAGAGTACAAATATTTTAATATTCTAACATAAAAAAGTGGATTTATAAGTTTTATTGTGATAGTTCCTAAACTATTACAGTTATGTGTATGAGAATAACTGCTCTTTTAAAATTTCCACAGGCTACCAATTGATTAACTTGGCCTAACCACTGTAGTTTTGCTTGGTATGGGAATATTTCCATAAAGAGTAGAACTGTTATTAAGCATTTCTCAGCACAGTTGCTTGAAACTTTAAGAGTATGTTTTGCAATGATCTGTGGTGAAATTAGAAGTTTCATTATTTCCTCCCACTTTACTCCTCGCTCATATTGTGCTATTGATTTTAAAGCCCGACTCTCAACAGTAAAAAACTGATGGCATAATATGGCCCACTGCTTGCAATGCTAAATTTCTTATGTCAGTTTTCTCATAATATGGATTAGTCCTTTATGAAACAAAGCGGGCTACTGAGGAGTTGAGATTCCCAACCCAGTGTAAGACAGCACTTCGGATTTGTCTTTGCTGCCACGTCAACGCTTCTGAAATAGATGCAATGGGTGTCGATTTAACGGGTCTAGCTAAGACCCGCTAAATCGACAGAAGAGTGCTCTCTGGTCGATTCTGTTATTCCAGCTCACCGAGAAGAGTAAGGTAAATCGACCGGAGAACATCTCCCATCGACACAGTGCAGTGAAGACTCCATGGTAAGTCAACCTAAAATACGTTATTCACGTAGCACAACTTAGGTTGACTTACCCTGGCAGTGTAGACAAGGCCTTAGCTAATGTCCAGAGACAAAGGGCACCAAAGACATTTTCAAGATTTACCTGTTGCTGTTATCTTCTTGTTTGACATAGTACATATCCTTTACTCTAGGCAGGTGAAACTTCAAGTACAGAATGTATAACTATGTGAAAAATCACCTCCCTAATGTCATTAACACAAACAATCATTTCCACAATGGCAAGGAAGAGAGCAGAATTCATATAAAAACATTTGTGTCTAACAGAAGAAATATAACAATGAAACAAAAAATAGATACACTAAGATCAAACTCTTAAAACAGATCATAGAGGCATACAAATATGCCACCAATGTGTTAAGATATTCACAGTCCTTGATCATTTAAAGTCCATACAAGTTCCTTAGAGACCTGTTTACTAACAGTAGATAATCCATACAATTCCTTCAGACAAAACATACTGAAATAATATTCTTGGGAAGCGTTCCAAAAAAACCCCCCAAACACTCAACTCTTATCCCATCATATGCAGTTAAAAAGTTCATACTGATACAAGTGGATAGTGCCTAATGTGTTACTGTTATGGAACACACACAGATATGAAACTATCCCCAATAATTCAATAGCTGAATAATTTACATGGAGTACGAACACATTCAGTGTTCTTTGATCAAATGAGAAAAAGACCATCTGCCCTTTGCAGTGAAATGTGGTCACCCATACAGCTTTTAGGATGCTTTGAAGTTTGTGTACATTTTCAAATTAGTGGTTCTTCAATGTGGGTTACAGTGTCAATTTATAGCAATTCTGAAGGCAGCCTGCTCACAGAAGGTTGATAAAGGTGATAGGAACTGCACTACCACACATGTTAAAAGATAAGAAGTGTCTACAAAATGGACCTAGTAGCCCCAGTGATGGGCCAGGGCACCACTGTGCCAAGTGCTCTACAGACACAGAATCCTAACCTAGACAAGCCCTGAGACACTTTTTACACCACCTCAATAAAGCCGCCCATCCATAGTGTGTTGATGAAGTGAGTTCTAAGACCTCTCTGTTCAGGACATGATTAATCATGTAATCAGACATTTATAGTACAAGTAAGGCTGAGGTATATATTGTGCCAAAGAGAGATAATTTGCATTAATTACTTATATCTGTCTGATATGACCAGTGGGCAGTGTTGTTGTAGCCATGTTAGTCCCAAGGATATTAGAGAGATGAGGTGGGTGAGGGAATATCTTTTATTAGACAAACTTCTCTTGGTGAAAGAGACTAGCTTTCAAGTTTACACAGAAAAGAAGAGCTCTGAGTGTGAAAGCTTCTCTCACTCTCTCTCACCAAGAGAAGTTTAATCCAACAAAAGATATATAGTTCAGCCACCTTGTCTCTCAGATATGAACAGAGTATTTTATGTCCTGTTTACACCACACCCAAACTTCTCCATCAAGTATCTCAAGTATTCTATTACATCAACATTCCTCGTATTACACAAGAGGCTGGCATTTGTGCTCCTGGCATATTGCTCCATAAAGTAATTGCAGTGCTTGTACGTAGGATGAATGTATTCAACAGTTTCAGAGTCACATGTAGCTGAGCCTGAATAACTCAGCACATTAACAGCAGTAGACAGTGCACTACATGAATTATAAAAGGCGATGCTGGCAAGTGTCACACAAGATGACAAGACTCCCTCTGGATGCTATAGTGATACTGTCACTGCAAATCAGTTGAGTTGTTGTGATGTTATTGAAATAGGTGATATCACAGAATGGTAATGTGGAGATTTAGGCAAATCAATAAATCTGCTGGAAAAATTTTCAAATTTGGGTGCCTACATTTTCAATTAGATATTAGGAGGAACTTTAACTCTAAGGATAATTAAGCACTGGAACAGATTACCTAGGGAGGTTCTGGAATCTCTGTCAATGGAGGTTTTTAAGAACAAGTTACACAAAAACCTGTCATGGATGCTTTAGGTATACTTAATCCTGCCTCATCATAGGGGAATGGACTAAAGGACCTCTTGATGTCCCATCCAGCCCTATGAGTCTATGAAATCTGAATAATTTGAAAGCTGGAAATACATTTTGCATAAATTGTCACTTACAGCTGAACTAAAAAAATCTAATTAAGACAAATCACCAACAAGGACACATATGCCATGTATGCTGGTGTAGGACAGGAATCCTGGGTAAAGAGCTGAATTAGAGCATTAAATGGATTTGGTGACTCTTCAGGAACTCAAGAAATTAATTGAGAAATCCATGATCCCTATTTCTATTCAAGTTTTTCTTTAAACTAAAAAGAAATTAAGTTCATGCCTTGAGCTACATGAGTTTTTTCCCTGTAATAAGTGAGTTCCAGGGACACACATAATCACCAATTCTTCTTAGTCTCCAAAAATAGGTTCAGAATGAGCAGAGTTTCTGGGATGATGAAACACACTTTTGGCAGAACTTTATAATCTAGAAAAATAGCCATCTAAAACTCTGGATGGCTTCCAACCTGTTTCTTACACTGCCAGCGTACAGTATGATGCACTGCATGAATAAGTTGCCAGGAAGAACTGCAAATGAAATTCATTAAAGTATCCTTAGAGAGGAGCTCTCTTGCAATATACAGCAGCATCTACTATCTTGTAGCACAATCATTTAAAGGGAGATAGTCTAAAACAAACAAAAATTACCAGTGACAGTGAAGCAAACGTTTGCTGCTTTTTAAACAAATCTATAAAAAAATATTTAAAAAACAAACAGTGTCTCTTTAAATATTATAACAACATGCATCAAGGTAAGTTTTCAATCTGAACAGTCAAATCCAGACTGAGTGCTGGACAACTAGGTGCATGCCCAGTGGCCCGAAAAGCCAATTTCTCACGACCCCAAACAGCGTCTTGAATAGCTGAGTACTTATACACCAGACCTCAGATCATGGCCTCCCAGGCTAGTGTGAACTGGTGATAGAACAATGTACACACTGCTAGTGCTCTGGTCACTCCAAAGATTGGATGATTTAGCTTTCCCTACTGTAGGACATGGGAGAGAGAGCAAATATTCCCACCAGATCTAATTCCCCATTCTCTTCAACCTCAGAAAAGAAGAGTTAAAATCTACCATATCTGACCCAACTATGTCCCCCCAGGTGAGATGAATAAATGGTGCAGACTGCTAAGTTTCTTATCCAGAGGTAAATAGAGGTTGGAGAAACTGATCATGGGAATGATGAGAAGAAAAGAAAGAGGATGGCGGATGAGGGAAAGAACATAAAGGAAAAAGGATCAATCACATCCTTGAACACAAGAGTAGAAAATGAACTGTCACGAGAGTAAACAAGCATGTTATTCTCACACTCTTTTTATTTAGGTATATAAAACTTATTAATGTTTAAAGTAAAATGCGTTTGAAAATGCCCTACTATTAAACCCCATATCAACAGAATACATGTAAACACTTTAATTGCAGAAAACCGAACACCCTTACCCCGCCCCGAGGCCCCGCCCCCGCTCACTCCATTCCCCCTCCCTCCATCGCTTAGTCTCCCCCACCCTCACTCACTTTCACCGGGCTAGGGCAGAGGGTTGGGGTGCAGGAAGAGGTGAGGGCTCCAGTTCGAGGTGCAGGCTCTGGAGTGGGGCCAGAAATGAGGGGTTCAGGGTGTGGGAGAGGCTCCAGGCTGGGGGAGGAGGTTGGGGTGCAGAAGAGGGTGAGGGCTCCAGCTGGGGATGAGAGCTCTGGGGTGAGGCCAGGGATGAGAGGTTTGGGGTGCAGAAGAGGGTCCAGGCTGGGGCCAAGGGGTTTGGAGTGCAGGAGGGGGCTCAGGGCTCGGGTAGGGGGCTGGGGTGCGGGAGGAGGTGAGGGCTCCAGCTGGGGCCAGGGATGAGAGGTTTGGGGTGCAGAAGGGGGTCCAGGCTGGGGCCAAGGGGTTTGGAGTGCAGGAGGGGGCTCAAGGCTCAGATACGGGGCTGGGGTGCGGGAGGAGGTGAGGGCTCCAGCTGGGGCCAGGGAGGAGGGGTTTGGGGTACAGGCAGGGATTCAGGGCTGGGACAGGGGGGTAGAATGTCCCGTTGCGCCACTGATCCGACTTTTAGCGGCCTGATCATTGGCTCAAAGACAATTTTTGAGTGTGAGGAACCTGGCCTCAAAGTCCATAAATGTTCCATAAGCAACTTAGAATTTCATGTAGTGTTAAATCTATCATACCATTTCCATTCTTATTTATTAACATTAATTTTTGACAACATAATAGTAGAGCACATAGGTTTTGAGACCACTGCATATGTAAAACAGAGGTCATCCATAAAGTGACCAGGATCCTTTGAGAGATGCTGATTACACTTGATAGAAAAAAACACACACACACACACACACACACAAACAAAAGAGTGATGATTTATACATACAGTTATTTTAATAAAGGGAACATTTATATCAGAAGTGATCCTATCTACAGTAAAACTGAAGCAGCATGCTAATACCTGACATTCTGATGTTTAACCATGAAAGACTCATGAAATGTCAGTAAACAGAACTGTGAAAAATAATTTTTACCACCAATATTGTGAACTTCAAGCTTTGGAAAGTCTTATCAGTAAAGACATCAGGGATGGTGATTAACTCTACAAATTGTTACATTTAATAAATTAGTAATTTGTGATATTCCCACTACACTGTATGAAAGAGTTGAGACAAATGATTTAACACAGGTTGCAGTAGTGTCCATCATTATATTACCACCTTCAAGTTATGCACTTACTGTATGCAGATGACAATGCAAGTAGGATTTTTTTTTCTCCAAAAACATAGATGGTTCATGAAGGGGAAACAAACTAAAGCTTAAAATCTAGTATAACCAATCTGCTCAAAGGGATACCTCCCACCCCTGAAATCTTACCTGCTTAAGTAAGGAACATAATCCCATATTTAATTTACATAATTCCCCATTTACTGGGCCTGCAATATGGAGCTTTCTTTAACTGCAAGAAGGTGTGATTCAAGACAGACTGACCCTCTTGGAATATAAAACAGCAGGGGATTCATTTTATTAGTTAGCCTAGTTGGGTCTGTCCTATTTCCTGCCCCGCGACCCCACTCCCCAATAGATCATTCCTCTCCCTCTCCCACCAAACACACTTTTTGTCAGAGTCAGACAGATATAAGAGAGAGTGCTTTTGTGTGGGAAGGAAGAAGGAAGGTGATTTGAAATCTTTAGCATCTAGTGCTACCTTCTGTATGTACACTATATCTATTAGATCAGGCAGTCTAATAAAAGAAAAATCCATATATGACACAAATTTAGAAGCATACAAAAGGGTCATATTCCCAGGTTAAGCTCAGGATTTAATCTGATTTATGGAATGAGCCTGCATAGCAAGAAATATTTAGGCTCTAACATGATTGTATTAGGTGTGCGTACTTATTTAAAACCTTAGAATGTAACAGGCAATCTTGAATCCTAATCATGTTCCCATTGGAGCTGGATTGACTTTTCCTGATTTACAGGATCAAACAATCAAAAAAATTGCTTGCATTAAGGCTCAAGAGATTTTGATGTCATCCCTCAACCTCTTCATAAAAACAGAAAATTCATACCAAGACAGGTTAACAGATTGCTTTAATAGATGACATTTATAGACTAATATTTCCTTTTGATTCATAAATAGTCAACAAAAGATCACAAAAAACTCCTCCTTTGTTAAAAAAATCACTACAATGTAGCTCTTCAATGGCACTGCAGACTTTGCCACCATCAGCTGGCCTACTGATTTATTATCTTAGAAGGGATAATAAAAAAATACTGAAATTAATTGTAGTTAAGGAGTGGAAAAAATATTAGTCTTCTTGTTGAGAAGGTAATAAATGCCATCATCCATATCTATCTGTGTAGATTTCCAATCACTGCAGAATCAAAACATCATACAAATAAAATTACAAATTCTGTTTATTAAAACACCTCAACTCTCCACCTCTACATCCCTCTAGTTAGAATTACTGTCCCCACTGATACCACTTAGATATCGGTCTTCCAACAGATCACCACAAGGAAAGCCTGAGCAAAGAAATGGCCTTGCAACATGACCTCCAAGTATCAAGACTAGGCCTCATGCTGATTAGCTGAAAGAGAATTTCTCAGCAGAAGGCCTTCCTTGAAAAATGACCTGCACACCATGCTCCACCCACTTGTCACCAAAGGTTTCATGCTATGACCTACCTACTTAAGAAACTGCCTCTCAGAGGGGACTCAGTTCATGCCAACTTTCAACTTCCCAAGTGAATTATTTTTTTAAATGCTAAAAGCAACAAAATTACTAGAATTTTTAAAGTGAAAAAAATGCTCAGTACCCCTCAGGTCAAGTAACGGCTGAAGGGCTTCTGCTCAAATAAAACAAAACCCCTCTCTTCTCAAAGTCTGAAGTTATCCAGGATGGGAAAACCATCAGGTTCAAAGCTGAAAATTCTGCAAAGTTAACAACACATGAAAACAGGAAAGTGGTTATAAGAGAAAATGTTATACCATAACCATGGCAATTGTTAGCAACTGATGCCCCAATGCTTATATGCACTTTTTTACAAAAAAAAAAAAAAAAAAAAAAATGTACTTCCAGTATCAAAGTGAAATGCGAGACAGAGGTCCTGGCTTCAGCCAAGTCCTAATAACTATATCATATAGGGTAGGTTTACATTAGATTTTTGTACCTCAAGTTTACTGATGACCAGTTAATGAGAGGTAGTTAACACATTAGTAGAGACAAGCATGGACATTCCCGGCATGTTTGTTCTAAGCTACAAATGTTTGTTCTTTATCCTAGGCCTAGTCTACACACAGTTTGTGAACAGATAGGTCTCTTTCAAGTGTTGGGGAGGGGGGGAGGGTTAAATATTGAAAGGAGTTATACTGGTAGAACTCCTAGTGCAAACACAGTTATACCAGTACAGTACCGTGAACCCCAGAAGCTCAAAAATCACTAGTTTATTAAAAAAAAAGAAGAAAGAGTTTGTGCTTTTTGGTCCATCGTGATTTTTGACCCTCCCCCCAAGAAGAGTGAGACTGTGAGTATGTGACAATTAGTTTTGTCAACTCCCCCAAATCCACTGAGAAAGATGATTCTGGCCCCTGCTGCTGGAGCTCTCCCTGGCTGCCTGATAGCAGGAAGCTTCCGGGCCTCTCCCCCGGACCCTAACAATCTAATTAACTGTGTCCCACAGATCTGCCCGTACCCCCACCCAGCAATTACATATGCATGCCCCACCCCCACACTAGTTGTGTCCTTGACAGTTTTTCCCCTCATCTGCCACCTATCATTCCCACAGCCCCAATCTGGTCCTGCAGCTCCAAAGGTTCCTCCCATCCCTCTCGCAGCCCAAGGTACAGAGAATGCAGTTGCAGCAGAGTCTTCATCTCCCCCTTGCCAGGTCTGGATTTGCAGGGATGGAGAAGGGAGTGGAAGAAGCAGAAAGCAGACTGACCCATTCTTCACGAGGCAGGGTAGAGGATGAAGCAGAGCCATTGTGACCTGCTCAGCTCTTTCTGCTCCCTCTTGGGTGAGAATGGCGACGGCTGCTCCCTCTCACAGCTCCCCAGCCCAAATACTCCTAGGGAAGTGAGGAAGGCACCCAATTGGTGTGTGTGTGTGTGTGTGTGTATGAGGGGGAGGAGGGTCAGAGAGAGGCTCTCCCAGCAAGGGTGAAATTCACAAGAGCTGGAGCTTCTCATGTCATTTAGAAATCGGTTCCAGGCCCAGCCAAAACTGTGTTACTCCTGAGGAAATCATGAGAGTTGGCAACACGGGGGTGTAAGGGACCTGTATACAGATAAATGTGTCCACCCTAAGTGGATTTTAACACCTTTACTACACCAGTATAACGAAAACGGTACAACTTTTGTATTTAGACAAGTCCCTAGGAATCATCCTAGGTTTAAGGACAAACATTTGTAGCCTTGTTCAAATGTGTGCAGAGGGCCCATACGAGCCTTTACAAACATTTTAACTATCTAGTTATTTGGCAAATAACTCAACATACAGAAATCTAGTGAAGACAAGGAAGCCCTTCGAAATTGGAACTGCCATTCCATATCTCCCTGTCTGAAAGAGCAAGGCAAGAACTTCCTTCTGATTATCATGTGGCTCCTGATCTACCAGGCTGCCAACACATTACAGTGTGGTTGGTTAAATAAACTATATAAATTAAAACAAACATCCAAGCCCATAATATTTATTGTTCTTTGCTACTACACAAAAGAAAGCTAAAGACATTGCTTTCTACCCCACAACCTTCCCTCAACCATAATAATAAGAACAATGCAGATTAAGTATAACCTGGATTCAATTCTACAGCTGAAGTGGATTAATTCCAAATCCCCTCCCACCCTTCACCCTACCCCTCCGCCCCCCAAAAAATGCTGTTTTCTTAATTCAACACTTTTGAACCTATTCCAGTATAGTGGGAAGTGCGAATACCACTTAGCATGTGTGGGAAGAATGTAAATTGTGATCAAAAGGAGAGTAATTTAAAAGAAAATCACTTTTCATTAATGAAATCTTGTTCTACTATTGTTAAAACATACTGCAGTTATTTTATCACCCTCATTCTTCAATTTAATTCAGATCATGTCCTATACTAAGTTTAAAATCCAGCTTTAGTGCATTGTACTGGATTGCTAAGCAGTCTAATATCAGTTTCACCCCTCCAAGTCTTCACTATTCCTTTCATGTAACTTAATGAAGTTTCTGTGTATATACGTATATCAACATACACACAAAACTAAGAGCAATTTCTCCTGCAACTTTATACCAATAGGAGCAAAGGTGCAACTCCTACCCATTTTTCACTCCCATTCACCTCTGACAGAGCCTAATCTATTACATAAGTGTTCTTTAAGAGACTAAATGCTCTTCACAGTGGGTGGAAATGACCCCCTGAGATTGCCCCCTGTCCCCTGGCAGAGAGCATCCCTAGCTGGTGTAGAACCGATGTAAGAGCTCTACATGAGCCTTGTACTCATGCCTGAGCATAGGGTTGGGGGGCTGTGGTCAGAGTGCACTATGGCTATTCTCTGCTTGCTAGGGCCCAGGAGAAGTAGGGAGTATGTCAGAGCAGCCCTTTGGCAGGTATGAGACTCCACATAATATTACATCCGCTAACTACAACTAGACTAACATTTTGGCAGTATTTTTAATGATTGCCAGTATAAATTACAAGCTCTCAGGGCTTAAAATTCCAGTTTGTGAGATTCCTCAGGATACGTTTCAAAAACTTTCCCAATGATGCATCTACTGGGGGGGGGGGGGAGAGGCACGGAGGGGAGACGGAGACTTCAAAAGATCTGCTCGTATTGCCACTTCAGTCCCATTTTTTAAAAAGGGATGTTTCACCCTTTATAAAAGCATTCATAGCCAATTGTTTAAGGGATAGTGGTACTATGGTACTTTAGGCCTTTTGCTCTCACCAACCCTGGTTCCCCTGTAGCTAACTAAAATTTTGACCCATTGGCTCCCTTTCTGGAAGGGAATGGATGAGGTAGAAAGCAGAGCAGATGCCATGACCTGCTTCTGAGGATGGGAGGGGGGGAAGTTAGGGAGCAGAGCATCTGGAGCCACTACATTTTTCATAGGAAAAGATGGAGCTAGAGAGAACAGCAGCCTCTGAGCAGCTGCTTCTTTCACAGTGGGAGTGAGGACTGAAGGCCAAAGTGGAAGAGGAGGACGACGATCTGAGCCTTCCATGTATCCTGGGCTGGGCAGCAGGAGGAGTGTCATCTCTAGGCACTAGAGGTCAACAATGCCATATGTCCGCTACCATCAAGAATTGGAGAAATTCCAGTGGGAGATCTTCAAAGTTTCAATATGTACTTGGAAACCTTGTAGAAAAAGAAATCAAACTGAGAACAGTACAATTAACAGGTTCAGCCTATTAGAGATCTCATTATGTAAGGAGGGCTTCATCCATAGGGATAAGATATATTTACACTTGCCATTATTTTTCACCCCTACAATAGTGGAGAAACCAATTCTGTCAGTGTTTGTGTCTTGATATTCCACAAATGTAAAGAATCAATAAGCATTAGAAAAGATTGACTCCTCAAGTTAAGTACTTTGAACGTTTTGCATGTGCATGTGTTTTTGCTGATATCACCAACTCCCTAACGTAAAGTGGAAGCTGCATTCCTTACAGTGCTTTAGTTGTTACCTATTTCACCAACTGTAGCAAAAGAAAATAGAAACCTGAAAGTCTGATCTTACATCTTGGCAGGTAGGTGAAGGTGGGAATGGATTTTAAATGAGTATGTATTTGTAACTTAAGTATACAACTGTATGCAGCTAGTGATATGGAATCCTAAAACAAATTAATATTTTTGATAGGCTGCATCCAATATTGCAGCAAACTTGTGGCCAAAGTAGTGGAATCACAATGCCTATTGATGTGTAGCAGTCTCAACTGGGATAATGCTGAACAGAACTATTACAGGAGCGTGAGGGCATGTCTGGCATATGGAAATACCTGCTTTAATCTTTCTTTTTGTCCTTCATTCGAGCCACTGCAAAAGTAGGGTTCAGATGCTGGAAAGGATTCTCCCAGCACTATATGCTTTAGAGAGGCAGGGCACTACTTCGGTAAGTTTTCTTCTTAAAATCTTTTTTACTTTCATGTTTATATTTTATGTTTTATTTAAAAAAAAAAAAAAAAGAACAGACTGACCACTGAACTTACTTACTGTTTTTTAAAAAGAAAACCTAGTTTGGCCCACTTAGAAACTGAGCGCCTCTTCTTTCTCAATGCAGTAGATACTCCTTGGGACCACAGTAGCATTTAGAAATCCTCCATCACCACAGGATTTCATATGGAATAGCAGGAAGTGACTAAAGAGATCATCAGAGCAGACACATGGGTGCAGCTGCAGAGAGGGGCAGTGCTGTACCAATGATCTCACAAGCAAGACTCATGCTCGCAGGCAGACAATAAGGGCAGGTCTACACTACCAGTAAAGTCGAAGTAACTTATACTGCTCCTCCTCCCCAAGCGATGCAAGTTTTGCGCTGTCCACACCAGCGCTATGTCAGCAGGATATGCTCTCCCATCAGCATAGTGCGTCTTCACCAGACGCAGTACAGCGGCGCCAATGTAGCGCTGTAGTGTAGACTTGCCTTAAAATACTAGTGGTGCTCTCATAGTGTTTACTGTGATTTCTTCTTTTAAAGAGACTTTCCTTTCACCTTTCGAGGAGCTTTAGTCAACTTTTCAAACAATTTTTTTCTTCAACTTTTTACCCACTATAGTCACAAACACCACCTAAGATTAGGTGTTTTCAAGTTTACTCCATGCATTTGACAGCACTGTGTATAGAAGTCTCACTGTATCTGAAAACAGGAGTCAGTTCCCCCTTCAAGAGAGTCATTCACATAGTAACAGACAAGAAAAAAGAATTTTTTTTTAAAAAACAGGATTGCAAAAACCACACCTCATAGGGAGGTGTAGTACCTGAAACTACTTTCAGCTCATTTTTTAAATTGACTTGATTACATGTTGACAACACCCCTTTAGCAACAGGGTTATTCAGCCACCAGCAGTGCAGAATATGGCAGCAACATGTGCTTTCTAAGAGTAATTTCAATGAAAACTCCAAGGGGAGCTTCAGTTATGCAGAAAGCAATTGCATAGTTGGAAATAGGCCAGGAGACTGGGGTTAATAAACCTACTCTTCCAAAAAGTACGTTAGTTTTATGTTGTTTAATCGGGGGGGGGGGGGGGGCGGAAGAATTGTATCACCACAGTAACCCAATCAATAAGTCATTTACTAGGATTTACATTATTAACCCAACACACAATATCACTCAAGCCACTAACCCTCAACTGTGAGGTCTCATGCAGTGGAAAGACATAATTTAAAAAATTCCAGAAAGATTAGTTTGCTTTATTCAGCTCTCCAATCTTTATACAAACACACGAGATCTTTGCAAATACTTTTAGTTAGGGAAATTTTTATTTGATTTAAGTTCTGCTTTTCAAAATAAAGACATCCTGAATCAAAGGAAATTAATCAGTTCAATTATTCTGTATGTCAAGAAGAGAGGGCATCTGTAAGTTGGAAAAGAAACAGAGTTAATTAAACTAGGGATAGCATATAGGAAATTAGTTAAGGAGAGGACGGAGACATTTTTAAGGAAGTTTGTCAATATTCCACTTCTGAGTTTTCTACTATAGATGTTATTATTTAGCTGTATATTCAAGTGAGCAGTTCAAGCACTTTGGGACTAGACTGCAGTTTACCTGAACAACAGGGACACCATGCAAGAGAAGAGAACTGTGCCTTCAGGATAATAAAAGACGTGTGCTGAACACGAGATGGTGACCATCACCACAGCCTCACCAAATAAGAAGTTCAATTCTTGGCTGCCGTATGCAGCAATGTTCATAGAGTTTAAAGCCAAAAGGGGCAGGCCACTACATTTCACCAAGTTACCCCTGTAGTGAGCTCAGTATCGTGTGTCTGAGTAAAGCATAACTAGTTGTCTGAATTTGAAGACCTCAGGTGATGGAAAATCCATCACTTTCCTTGCTAGTTTGTTCCACTGGTTAATTACTCTCACTGTGAAAAATTTGTACCTGATTCTTAATTTCAATTTGTCTGGCATCAACTTCCAGTCATTGGTTCTTTTTATGACTAGATTAAAAAGCTCTTTAGTACCCAATATTTTCTTCTTATGAAGGTATTTACACATTCATAAATTCACCTCTAAATCTTTTTGATAAGCTAAACACACAGAGATCTCTAAGGCTATGTCTACACTACACCCTATGTCAGCATAATTTATGTCACTCGGGGGGAGGGGTGAATAAACCACCCCCCTGAGCAACATAAGTTGCACAGAGAAACGCTTATGTGCACAGTGCTACGTCGGTGGGTGAGCTTCTCCCACCGACATAGCTTCTGCTGCTCGTGGAGATGGTTGTTTTATGCCAACGGGAGAGCGCTCTCCCATCGGCATAGAGCGTGCTCACCAGACATGCTGCAGCGGCGCAACTGCATCGGTACAGCGGCGCAACTGCATCGGTACTGCTGCAGCACTGTACGTGTAGATATGTCCTAAGTTTCTCACTGCGAGGCATTTTCTCCAGCCCTCGAATAATTTCTGTGGCTCTTCATTACACACACTCCATTTTTAAACAGATTTTTTAAAATGTGGGCACCAGAACTGCACACACTATTCTAGTATCAGTCTTGCAAATGCCACATAAAGAGATGAAAAAAAATCACCTCCCTACTCACACCCACTTCTCCTCTTTATACATCCAAGGATCACATGGGCTCTTTTTGCCACAGAATCACACTGGGCGCTCATATTCAGTTGTTTGTCCACTATAACCCATAAATCCTTTTCAGAGTCACTGCTTTCCAAGATATAGTCCCCTATTCTGTAGATATGGCCTGCATTCCTTGTTCACATTTGGCTGTACTAAAATGCCTTTTGTCTGAATGGGCCCAGGTTACCAAGCAATCCAAATACCCAGACCACTCTGCATGACCACCCAGTCCTCATCATTATTTACCACTTTGCCAATCTTTCTGTCATCAGCAATTTAAAAAAAAAAAAAAAAAAAAAAAAAAATCAGTGGCAATGTTATATTTACTTTCAGGCTGTTGATGAAAATTCAGGCCTAATATCAATTCCTGCAAAACTCCAATAGAAATACTCCCATTCAAACGATAATTTGCCGCAGAAGACTACCTTTTGAGATCTGTTAGTCAGTTCTTAATCTACTTTTTGTGTGCTTTATTGATACAATGTAGTGATAATTTTTTAAATCAGAATGCATGTGCAATTATAAGTCATACATCTTTTAAAAAATACATCTACACGGAGACCTGAAGAGCTCTTTGTAAGCTTAAACGCTTGTCTCTCTCACCAACAGAAGTTGGTCTAATGAAAGATATTACCTATCCACCTTGTGTCTCCATATTACATCTATGCAGTTATCTTTAACAAACACAAACTTGTAATTTCACCACGGAATTAAATCAGGTTTGTTTGACAGGACCTATTTTCTATGTTGACAGGTATTAATTATATTCCTGTCTTTTAATTGTTTATTAATTGCATCTCATTTCCATTATTTAGCCTGGAATTGATGTCAGGCTAACCAACCTATAGTTACCTGGGTCATTCCACTTGCACTCAGAATACTGGCACAACATTAGGATTCTTCCAGTCTTCTGGAAGGATGGTAAAATAGCTAGGGCACTAGCCTAAGACTTGGGAGATCTAGTTTCAAGTCCCTGCTTCTCCAGAGACTTCCTGTGTGATTGTGGGAAAGTAATTTAGCCTCGCTGTGCCTCAGTCCCTCATCTAGGGCTTGGCTACAGTTGCAAATGTTGAGAGCCCACGGGAAAGAGGGGAAGTCAGCGCCTATGATCATGGGGCATCCTGGGTCCCTGAACAGCCTCCTCTCCCCAAACATTGATCAGCTCCAGTAGCTCAGCATTGCTCTAAGCAGGGGATCTGTGTATTGTCGCCTGGCCAGATGATAAGTGAGTACTTGCCAAGAAAACAGGAAGGGGAGTTTCAAAGTTCCCGGAGCTTTACAGGGGGAGGGGTAGATGTCTGTTTACCAGGCATCAGAGCAGCAGAGCTACTGGCCAGAGTGGTCACCTAGGCACTGTGGGATATCCTCAGGAGGCTAAAAGCTCTGTAAACAGGAAGAACGTGTCTTCACTTGCACATCACTGCAAAAACATCACTGGTAAGAGCTGTATGCCTCTTGTGGAGGAGGTTTTCTTTTTGCAGTGAAACTTCTGAATTTCACCGCAAAAAGTCATTGGCAAGTGTAGGCGCTCCCATGGTTTTTGCATAAAAAAGGGACTTTTTACGCTTTAAATGGCAAGTGTAGACATGCCCTTAGACATAGGTGCAGCAGGAGACCAGGAGCAGAGGCAGCAGATGTTGGGGATTAGCCAAGACTGGGGGTTGGTAGGGCAGATCTTGCAATGGGAGAGAGGGGCAAGAGAGTCAAGGGTGGAGGAGAGTGAAGCATGGAGAGAATCCACAACCATATCAGTGGAAGGGAAGAAAGGACAAGAGGTCCAACAAAGTTACAGTTTTTCTTAATGCAAAGCACATAGGGTTGGGGAGAAAAGGGATTCAAGAGAACATGTTTTTGCTGACCCAGGCGGAAGTTCTCTTGAATCCCTCTTCTCCCCAACCCTATGTGCTTTGCATTAAGAAAAACTGTAACTTTATGTTGGACCTCTTGTGACGGTAAGAGGAGAGGTGCTAATGGAAGTGTTCCGCAATCCCACCACCAACACACACAAGAATGAGATTTGGACCATTTTCTCTCTGAAATGCAAAAAAAGGGCAGTGTATGAATAATATAGGTCATTTGATACATTGATAGGGGGAACAGCTTAGAGATCAGCCCATGACACTGGGAGTAGAGTTCTGGGTTCTAGTCCAATCACCACCACTGACTTATTGTGTCACCTTATGCAACTCACTTAATTTCTCAGTTTCCTCATTGGCAATACCCACCTAAGTCTTAGGATGTTGAGAGGCTGAATTAATATTTATAAAGTGCTCTGACAGCCTCAGATGAAAAGCACTGCGTAATAGTCTGGTAATGTTACAGGTGTAGCACAGTTACATTCCCCAGCCCCACCACTTCTCCAGAAGACTCCTGAAGAATAATTCTCCATACACATACTAAGCATGTTACGTGGAATGCTGTAACATGCTTAGGGAACACTGGCAATTCCCTCCCCCACTACACATATTTGCTCTCGTTAACTGAAGTTAAACTTACTGTAGTTGAATAACTTTGGAATGAAAAATTAGACAGGATATGTGAACAAAGCAAAGTCACTAAATCGTATTTACAACTGTTCAAACATTTCAGATGAACAATTTTCAGTCTATGGGTTGTTCACTCCAGCTACTGCTATCTGTGGTGAGCAACCAGTCACATGGGGTTCCTACTCACTTACCAGATAACAAACAGCAGACAAGTAGGATGACCAGATAGCAACTGTGAAAAAGCAGGACACTTTTTTTTCAGGGGGCTGGGGGAAGATAGAGTACAATTGTGTATATAAAACAAACCCCCCTAATATCAGGACATCTGGTCACCCTACAGACAAATGATCAAATAATAAACTTCTGGCAAAAGTTCCTGAGACTCTGAAGGGATTCATGAACAATTTTATAAATATACAAAAATCATCCAGGGATCTACAGAGTGTGACTCCCCACAAACACAGTAACAATTCTAACCCAAAGCATTTGTTCAAAAATACATTCACAAATCTGGTTTCCCTCCCATTATGGTTTCTGTCCCTCACTCATTAAAGTTACTGAGAGAGTTTTGCTCTTAACTACAGTGAAAGCAGGATCAAGTCCTATTTGACCAGCTGTATCATATGTTTAATGAGAGCCAGATCCTGCATACACATAGATGTGTAACTTACACATGAGGAATCTCATTTAAGTCAATAGAGTATTCACAGGTAAAGTTATATATGTAAGTGTAAGCAGGATCGGGTCCCAAGACATTGTCCATAGCTGTGACAAAGGAGCTACAAGAATAATGATGAACACTTCATTTTCTCCCACCCCTGAACTATTTAATTTCTCTTCTACAACCAAGGAATAACAAAAGAGGCTTTATTTTATTTGACAGCTGTTAAGCCAAGCTTCTTATTTTTGTATAGAAAACAATGGGAACATTTTGGGAATGTTTCCTGAAAGTATTCTCAACTTTCACCTTTCAACTGGGCTTTTCATTTATTAAAAAAAAAAAAAAAAGCCAAAAGTATAGTTTTTGGTTTTTAATAAAACCACTTCAGTTAAATATTTTAATAATTTATTTCTCAGTAAAACCTCCCCTATTTTTTAAATAGCATGTTTGTTTTGTTGTTAAAGGACCCAGATGCTTCAGCAATGGATGCATGCATGCATATAAACAAATGTGTATAACCATTAAAAAAAAAAAATCCTTTACAACACAGTTAAGACATTCCATTACCAAGTGTCAGAAAATTCAATGTAAAGTTGACACCCATGTCAGTGTGAGTTTAAGGGGTATTAGCATCCACGCCGAATTTCACAGCTTTAACACAGAAGTGTTTACATTATTTTTTAAAATATATATATAAAAAAAGTTTTGTAATCTAAACATTATCCTCTAGGGCCTAGCAAGTGCAAACACATATTCATAACCTACACCAAGGGTAGTCAATAGGCAGACTGCAGACCAAATCCAGAGTGCCAGACACTTTTGAATGGACCCTGACATCTTTTTATTTGCTTATTATCATTATTGGGCGGCTGTGTTATTTTCTCTGAAGTCTGGACCTTGACTATACCTTGACCAAGAAACTGGAACTTTGACAAAAAATAACTGACTACCCCGACAAACAGCATTACAAAACAAAGCCAAACAGACCAGCACTGTGCTAATGAATAAAAGCCAGACAACAAGACCAATCTAGTTTCATCATGTAAACTGAAGACTAAACACTGAAAAGCAATAAGAGTAAAAAATAGTATCCAAAATATCTAATTTGCTTCCTTTATTACTAATTTTTAATACTCAGTGCAATTGTCAAAGGATGTGAAGTCTCATGCAACATGCCAGACCTGTTGCATAAATATTACATCATGGAATTTGTGAAATTCCTTCCTGACCCTTCTTGTTTATAACCCAAAACATGGAAATAATAGCCCTCATTTTTTTGTCCTAGCTAATGTAATACTGATATTCTTGTTTAAGTATCAAGTATCAAATCCCTTTTTGAATCAAGCTTCCTCTGAGGTTGAGGATGGAGAGGTCACATATGGAGCAACTGTTTGTGAAAAGTGTTTGCCCACGTAGGGCTTGTCAACACTACAAAATTAAGTCAACTTAAGATAAGTCCACTACAATCTCTTGCTCCTTCTGTTAGTGGTGTACGTCCTCACCAGGAGTGCTTCCACCAACTGAAGTGGGGCATTGTGGGACACTAACAGCCGGAGCCTGTCAGCCCTGCGTGGAGCTCACAGCTGGCCCCCGCCGCAGCTTGGGCTGTCAGCACCAAGGCAAGGGGGAGAGGCTCCACCTGTCAGCCCCGCTCAGGACTGACAGCCAACAGGTGATGTAAGTAACAGTGTCCACATGGACACTGTGCCCCCCTAAGTACATCGATATAAGCGCTACACCTATTGTGTAGGTGCAGTTATGTCAGCGGAGCGGGGAATTACTTCGGTGAACACTGCATTCTAGTGTAGACACTGAAATAATTAGGTTGATGTAAGCTGCCTTGGGTCGACCTTTAGATAACATAGGGTATTTTGTCTTATTTTTCTGGTGAGTTCATTCAAGGCCACAGTGATTGTCTAGTTTCACCCACATAGTTGTGTTGGGGCACAAAATATTGGTTTAGTTGTTTTCTATTAAACAGGTGCCTAGAAGAGGTTTTAAAAACAAAAAAACAGAGATTTATTGTTAGTGGTAAGATGTTGCATTGCCCCCAGGTTGTAGATCTCAGTTACTTGCCTATTCACAAAAAGTTAAAGTGGAAGTTAAGCTGCCTTATTTACATTCACCAGTATAGATAGGATCAGTGTGGTTGTACATACAATAACTCCTCACTTAACATTGTAGTTATGTTGCTGAAAAATGCAAGTTTAAGTGAAACGATGTTAAACGAATCCAATTTTCCCATAAGATTTAATGTAAACGCGGGGGGTTAGGTTCCAAGGAAATTTGTTTTGGGCAGACAAAAGGCATTATATACTGTACTGTGGTTGGGAAGTGCCCCTGGCTTACCCCACATAGGCACAGCCCGCTGCAGGCAAGGACACTAGGAATCACCTTCGCAGCAGCAGCGGCAGCTTCCCCAGAGAAGAACAGGCGCGGACTTTGCTGGGGGATGCTCCAGGTGCCTCTTCCTGTCCCTGCTCCACTCCAGGCCCACCTCTTCCCACCCCCACTCCACCTCCTCTCCGGAGCAGCCACATCCCCGCTCCTTCCTCCCAAAAGTCCTAAGCGCCGCCAAACAGCTGTTTGGCGGCACTTAGGACTTTCTGGGAAGGAGGGGGAGGAGCGGAGATGCAGCACTTCCCCGCTCCTCCCCCTCCCTCCCAGAAAGTCTTAAGTGCCTCCAAACAGCTGTTTAGCAGCGCTTAGGACTTTCTGGGAGGGAGGGAGGGAAGGAGGGGAGCGGAGACGCAGTGCTTCCCTGCTCCTCCCTCTCCCTCCCAGCGCTTCACGCTTAGGGCTTTCTGGGAGGGAGAGGGAGGAGCGGAGACGCAGCGCTTCCCCGCTCCTCCCCCTCCCTCCCAGAAAGTCCTAAGCGCCGCCAAACAGCTGTTTGGCAGTGAGGAAAGCGCTGGGAGGGAGGGGGAGAAGGCGGAGAAGAGGAACTTGTGCAATGCTTCCTTGTAAAGTTGCTGCTCTTCCACAGAATCTTACAAGCAGTGGACAGAGCAGGCAGCCAAACGACGTTATAAGGGAGCATTGCACAACTTTAAACGAGCATGCTCCCTAATCGAGCAGCAATGTAACTTTGAAACAACATGAAGCGGGAGGATGTTAAGTGAGGAGTTACTGTACAGAAATCCACCATGTAGGTAATAATAATAATATATGGAGATATACCTATCTCATAGAACTGAAAGGGACCCTGAAAGGTCATTGAGTCCAGCCCCCTGCCTTCACTAGCAGGACCAAGTACTTATTTTGCCCCAGATCCCTAAGTGGCCCCCTCAAGGATTGAACCTGGGTTTAGCAGGCCAATGCTCAAACCACTGAGCTATTCCTCCCCCAAAGCTGGATTTGTAAACTGTCCAGAGTGTATAGCTTCAAGACACAAATTAATTGGAAGATCTACGAGTGCTTCAACTCACACACCTCTTGAGCTCCACAATGTTCCTAAGCTTCACAGTCTAGGAAAAGTGGGTCCAGGAAACACTTGGCTGTCTTTGCCATATACACTACAGAATTGTACAGCTAATGTGATATCAAGACTACGGCAGCCTTCTGCCTCCTGTTCTACATCAAATCTAGGGGGGGAAAAAACACATGCAAAAGCTGGGATGCAAACATTTTTGTCCAACACTGCTGAGAACAACCTTAAACAGACCACTCTCTGATGTGCAAATGCCAAAGTTGGGAGAGAGGGAGGGGAGAGAGACAGAAATCCACCACTACTTTAGATAGCTCCAGAATGCACCCAAAAAAAAAAAAAAAAATCAGAGCGACAACAGTAATTACAGTTATTCTATCTAGATTCATCAGGGGACAGGCTTTTATTTATTTCACTCTAGAGAACATGTACATAACATGTAGAAAATGGACCTGGCATGTTTGTTTGTTTGGGTTTTTTTATTGGTGGGGGGAGGGGGGAGAAGGGGTTGACAGACAGGGACAAAGTACATTCCCCTCCTCTTATTTGTTTCTGAATGCTATAGTGTAACCTATTAAACACAACAAAGACAATGCAGAATTCATGCACTTCTCAGGGAACATTTCCTCTTTTAAAAGTTCAACTGGCCAAAATATATAAAGTTTGAAGTGTCATGGGAGATTACAAAGACCACCAAAAAAACCCAATCATCACACAAGAACTCCCTAAACAGCTAATTATTTTCAACCCATCGTCTGTTTTCAACATGTACTGCTGAAAAATCATGAACCTCCTCACCGGAAAATAAGTTTAACTGAGTCTGAGCTACAAGAAAAATCTACTTATCTTAGGGCCTTTTCCAGAACACATCATTATGTTATCTCTGAATGCAAGCACTGTAACTTTCATTTTACTGATCAGGATCTTTGCCCCAGAAGGCAAACAGACATACCAACAACTCCAGGAAGTTTGTTTGTAGGACTAATTCTTAGAGATAATGGCTTCCACATTCCCCCATCACATTCCTCCCTTGGCTGAGGGAGCTGTTAAATTATCCAGCCTTGGCAAAAAGTGAGGAAAAGAGCTTCCTATTTGAACATCTATATGGTTAAACCATCACTGGGGTTTCTTTTCTGTTTTCTCCTTCAAGGGGAATTTATTTTCTTTTGAGGATGGTGATTAAATGACATTAGGATAGCTATCTACACCTACAAAGAACACTGCCATTAAGAGGACACAGGAAAATTACAGATATGGAGGGTGGGGGAAACAGTCTCTTGCTAAATGTCCAGTGCTGTTTAGTCATCCAATTTAACCAATGCTATGCCTGTTCCTTTCCTATCACCGAAAGGAGAAAAGAAGAGAGACAGTAGATTTGAATGACCTCCTCCATAGAAGTGTGCTGCAGCCTTGATTAGATATACCTAGCAGAGGAGACTCCAGGTAATGCACTGCCCATCCTCCAATTTCAGTAAGGGGAGATAGAAGAGTCTATTTTTCCTTGTGAATAGGAACAGCAGAATACCTGAGGAGGTGCCAGCACTCTTGTCAGATGACCTGGGATGAAATTCTCTTAAGAATTTCTCTGTTAAACTGCAGAGTATTGAATTTGTTAATTTCTTTGTTAAGTTAGAGAGTGTTGATAACATCACTTCTGCCTCACAATAAAGTTAGACAAAGGATAAAATGAAGGCATTCCTGAGAGATAATTCACATTAGCAGAGATGAAGGTTAAAAGGGAACATTCAGGTGACTAACTTAAGCCACAAAATGTAGACAGGGAAGGAACAGAATGACAGAAGTGAGCTCAATTTTTTGTTTTAAATGCAAAGATTCCATTGCAGTGTTTTGGATCTTAACAGCACCAATGAATGAGGCTTACCAATCTAGTGGCACTGTCCACACTAGATGAAATGGAAAACAGTGAACAAGCAACATAATGGTGAACAAAAGTAACCTTGACAATCAAGTGTATTGTTTTAACATGTTTTATAAGTAACACACAAATCAGTTTAAAGCATTACATACTTATTTTTATCCTTATCTTTATCCCTTTAAGAATCTCACCAGTAGGAGATGAGGGAAAATGACCATTGCTAGACTGCATAATCATATCTGGAACAGTTCCCTACTAGCAGTCTCTACGTTTAACAGTCCTTCTCTGCTATAGGAGAAGCACATTTAGTTACTGAGCAGAAAGATCCCAAGGAAGTGGGAAGGTGAAGACCACAGGAGCCTTCTCTCCCGCTCTTCTTCTTGGTCCCTCCACTTTCAAAGCCTTAGAGTGTAGAGGCCAAAGGTAGACAAACTGGGTCACACTCTGATCTTGGTTACGCCAATAGCTCCAGGGACGCTGTTCTGATTTCTATGGGAAGTGCAGCCAATTCCAAACTCTGAGCTGGGGTGTCCGCCTTCCCAGCTCCCCACATCCACGCAAAAATCTCACCCCATCCCGTGTAACTAGCAAACAAACACGTTGCAAGAAAAACAAAAGCCAGTCAGCCACTAGAAACCTAAACTATCCGCCTGTAAATATTTAACTTTTGCTGCAGTAAATACCAACACAGAAATGCTGTCAGCCTATATGGCTCCGACCCCACTGACTGCAATGGGAACTGTAACACTGACATCAATGGGACAGGATCTGGCCCTTAAAAACGCACCATCCCAGGCTGATCTCTCCGCGCCAGAGGCTGATCGCAACACGTAACAATGTGGTTTTCCTAGAAGGAAAGCCGGGCTGCGTTTACACTGGGATAACGAACCCTAGCGCGGGCCACAAAACCTCCCCAGCCCTTCCACGACTAGCACATGTGGGCTTCCACAGGCGGCTTAATCCTTCACTCTCGGGACTGCTACTTCTTCATACTTCGTGGGAGAACATCGCCCGGCAGCGTCCAAACCCAGCACACCCGGAAAGAAGCGAACCCAGCGGGGCAGCCACTCACCGGAGCCTCTGCACCACAAGAACTTCAGGGCAGCTCAACTGCCTGACACAGGCTGCTTCTGCTGCCACCAAGTTACACTGGAAATAGCAACGCCTCCCCCGCCCTCCAGTAACTACTGCAGCAGCAGCCCTGCCACGCCGCCCTGCCCGCGTGTAACTCCCGGCTGCAGCGGGGCAAGACCTACCTTTCTGCCCGGATCCTGCCGCTGCTCTCCGGGCTGCGCGCGCTCTGCTGGCGCTCCGGCTGCCAGCCAAGGGCTCTAGATCGCCGCTCCCGTACTCGCCGGCTCCCGCCCCGCCAGCCTCCCTCACTCACCCACACTGAACCTCAGCGGCCGGGCGGCCACCCAGCTGTCAGCCCAGAGGCGCCAGTGCAGCCTCACGTGCGGATGCTGAGCCAATCCAGAGCGCGAGACTGCCCCCCTTCCCAGCCCATGTGAATTGTGATCGCTCCAAGAGCTCACTTCGGGTTTGGGACTTTCCAGGGGAGAGAGAAGGCGTAGGATCCCAAGTGAGCAGGGTTGAGAAAAGCTAAAGGAAGGGTAATTGCCCTAAAAGGGGTTTATTTCTCAGTCACCCCTTGAAATCAATGAGAGTTAGCTGCCTAAATACCTTTCAGGATCTGGGCCTTAGACTCAGTAACGCTGTGGTTAAAAACTGGAGCTGGCCAAAAAAATCTATCCGAACTTTTTTTTCCCCAACAAAATGGCTATTTTGACAAAACAGAAATTTTCACCAAAAAAAAGTCCATTTTTTTTAAAAAGGCACAGGTTTTTAGTAAAAAAAAAAAAAAGATATATTTTGGTTTTTCAACGAAACCCATTTTAAACAAAAACATTTTTGCTTTAAACAAAATTTTGCAATCTGCACTATAGTAATTGCAGGATGTGTCCTTTGTTGACTTCCCAGAAAAGGAGGTTTATTGGTACAGGAGCAGCTTAGAGGAATAGAGTCTTAAGCAAACACCTATGAACGTGAGTGGCTTCACAAATGAGTTGCATTCAGGGAGACAACTGGCATGTTTGCAGGGCTGGGTCTTAAGTGTGGAATTAAAAGAATTTTGAAGAGGTTGGAAATCCAAACAACATGGAATTCATTTAGAAAATGTAATTCTAGTTTTCTGTATCGTAAGCTTCACAATACTAAATTTGCTGAGAAAAGCTGACATTATATCCACCTAGTGACAGAATGCAAATCAGTATGGGAAGGAATTTTTGCCTTATTGAATGAATTCAGGGACTGACTCTTAAACAGCAATGGATAATGTTACGGTAGGAAGACACAGTAACTACCAATGTAGGCCCTGATTCTACAACCTTTTCTGTCTGCATGGAGCTTCCATTTTAAGGTCCACCTGCGTGGAACATCTTGCAGGATCAAGACCGTATTTTGCTACAGTACTTGTCAACTTACTTTGATTATTAAATTAGAAGATTTGTCCTACTTTTGGCGTGTCCCATGTGACATGACATTAGCATACAATGTCACCGTGACATCAGTTCCAATTCAACGTTTAAAAACAGGTAAACCAGCTAGAATGAAAATCTTCTTGATCTGTTTTCATGTCTATAATGTTAAGAGGGTACTTTGTAATGTTTTCAGTTGCATCTTTTTTTTATTTTTTACAGCATTTGAGGAGAGCTAGTATTTAATTATACAGTTTTAGTCACGAGTTTTATATTTACAATCATTTTATCTAACTCTGCACACTAAGTTCACTAGCCACTTAGTTCAGTTTTGCTTCTTAATCAACTACATTTCCCACTAAAGTTAAGTGAAGCTTAATCATCGATCATTAGAGGGCAGGATTGGGCCCTGTATCATTACAATCTGTTAGATTTTCATTCATTTAGGACTCAATCCAACATCCATGGAATCTATGGAATGACTCCCATAAATTTCAGAGTTTTGGATGGGGGCCATGGAAAACATCCAACCTAGCTGACTCTGTGTTAGACTCTGTAGCAGAACCTCCTCCAAGTGTCTGACCTTCTCCCATTATGTACTGGGGACCTGTTATTTTTCATTTGGCCAGCACTGTCCTTCCGTTTTCCCTGTAGCGTGAGGTTAAACTCTCAAATCAGGTCCTTTCTTTCTGGGACTCTTATTGCCAATACAGCCAGGTGTTTCCAGCACTCACAGATTTTTGCTCTAATGCACAGCTTTGGAAGGAAGCCAAGGGCAACTGGCCAGGACTTCCAAAAGGGTAAAGCCACATGCAGCCAGCCAAAGAAGCTAGCCCTCCTCACATTGCTATAAAATGCAGTATTGCTGACACCAAGAAATCAAAAGTCAGGCCTCAAAAACGATGAGATTGGCATAAAAATCGTGAGATTTTTTCAAAATAATAGATGTTGTATACATTTTAATTGCTTTCTGGTTTTCTAAGCCTTTAAGGTACACCTGGGTCACATTTTCAGACTGTTCTCTTCAACAACGGGTGAAATCAATGAAATTGAGGAGCCTAAATACCTTTGAGGGTCTAGGCCTTGCTTCTTTTTAAAAATGAATGCTAAGATTTCATGTAATTTCATCATTTCAGGAGCGGAGGAGAAAAACATCAAATATCATGAGAACTGACAATACTGAAAATGGCAGTTTTCAGCCCTATTTTACCAGCTGTCTACTTTTTTCTTCCTTCATTTCTAGTTCTTTTCCTCATAGGTTCCCTTTACAATTTTTATATGCCACACCTAGAGAGGTGAGTGTTATATTTTATGCTTAAAAGCTGCATCCCAAGTCCAGCTGCTACTCTTCTCACCTGCAGTCTTATTGCCAGCTGTTACCCATATCTTTCAAATGTCCTTCATTTTTACCTCCATCGTCTATTGACCTTATGGTATCTCACATTCATTAGTTAATTATTGATATCAGAAATGTTGAATCATGAAGATGAAGTTCTGTTTTGCATGCATAAGAAGTTAATCATCTGTCACTAGCACTCTTACTTTTGTCATGTGCTTGATTTTGTGCCTGTGTTCCACACTTGGGCATTGCCAGACTGAGCTGTATTATGTGGCCTACCCATGGCTCTCTTTCCACAATTGGAGAAGTTCATTTGAAAGTATAGATTCAGAACACCAAGGCTGTCCAATAGACTTAGGCTTTGATCCTGCAAAGATTTAGGCACACACATCGTTTTGAAGTAGGGGGACAACTCAACTGTTAAGTTACTCTTGTGCCTAAGGGTTTGCAGGACAAGGGCATGAGAGCCAAACTCTACCCTGACCTGTGCTTTCTGTTTCCCCATGAAGTCACTGAGACTCTTCTGAGTATCTGAGAGCAGAATCTAGTCTTTACTACAGAAGAAGCAGGGAGACTCAGGGAACAGCTGCTAGAGACTCTACACTTCCTCCAGCAGCAGGAAGTCTCGGAAGATGCTAACTGGTGGTCCACCCCCTCTTCCAGAAGATGACAGCATACTGGGGAAAGCCACTCACAGCTTGTTCCTGGCCTGTGGGAACAAAATTTCTTTCCTCTTCTTCCTGGGGATCTCCTACTTCCTCCCATTGCATTAGACCTTATTGCATCACCTCAGTGACTCTGAGTGCCTTTTTAGGGAAGAGGATGGGAGGATATAATGTGAAGAATCTGTTGCATTATCCATATCAGCATTTGTGGTGTTTAGTACAAATGTTAATAATTTCTGCTCCTTTTATTTCTCTCTCTCTGGAAGGACTTCTTTTTGGGGAGTGTGGAAGAACACTAATAAGATGCAGCACTAAGAAGCAATTCATATTACATAAGTAGCACTGTGGAGACTCTGATGTGCCATTGCACAGCCCAGACAATAGTAGATAAGCAATCTTGTAAAACAAGTCTGCTGTTCCATCAAGGGAATCTGGTGTAGCAGCATCCTAAAACAGAAGAGAGACGCTTCAATACTTTTAATATCAACAAGAATTATGAAAATCAGAAGAAGAAATGTGATTTGGGTATGAATACGAGCTATGGAAAGCTCTGACTGACTATCAGTTATCGGTTTTAGAAAATGGAAACATTTTATTCGTTCTGATTGGTTCAGCTGTTAATTGCAGGGCTTGCTTTACCAACTGATGGATCTAGGTATAACAACATTTCTGAGTGACAGGGAAGTTTATTATACATGGCTGTGATGTCATGTGCCTTCTTGACTGATACCTTAACAATGCTTATAATTTGCCCACACATATTCTAATGTGATGTGTAATAAGGCAAGGTAAATACTATATAAAATTATATACCATTTGCATGGCACGCCTTTCTGTTAATCATTACTAAATGGTTATTGTCATAGCCATGTGGAGACACTAGTTATGTATCACTGGTAGAATCTAAATAAGGACTTAGACACAGATATGTTTTCATAACAGTTTGTTGCACTTTTATGTTTTGGTGGTTTTGGCTGAGGGCATGGGGGTAGTCCGAGTTCGTGTCTCAAATGCTTATAACCTAATCATTTGAATTCATTAAAAAAAACCCAACCTTCCTATCAGTGCAGAATGGAGGAAAAAGCAGACCATGCTAGACAGATTACTGTAGAGGATGTATTAAATATATGTATAATGTTTTATTGACTCTGTGGTATCCTTTTTTAAATTGTTTTCCAGTTTAACTAATACAAACATATTCCTTTTCTCAAAGGGAGCTGTCTTCTCCAATTGAAAATATAGCTTTGAACTGAAAGAACACTAAGAGTCTGATGGGTATCAGAAATTTTTTGGTTCCTTTCAAAAACCTCCTGATTTGTTTCTCACTGTTGTAATGATTGATCTCCCTTAACTTTTTTTGTATTTCTTTTCATAAAAATTGCAAAGGATGTTTGAAACAGCATGGCTTTTATGAGGAAGAAGGAGCTTAAAATCCAGCCGATGATAGAAAACATACAGCATAATATAAATACATGAAAGAAGGGAGAGAGTGTTGAAGTAGCTTTCTTAAATCAGGTAGCCACATTTTATTGGTATTACAGTACTGCCTTTCACATTGCTTCTGAAGAGCCAAGTTTCACTTTGACATCAATTTTCACAGGTGCAAATGACAATATTAAGATGTCTAACTACCTTAACAGCAGCGTATGACAGAAGTCTCAGTGCTGCCAGTTGTGCCGACAGCTGATTGCAGGCATTAGTGGACATTCTTCAAAAAAAGTTCCTATTTTCTAAAAAGGATTTATAAGCCAGAGTCTTACATATAGTCTTGTGAGGAAAAGAAATCCACAGAGAATCATGCTGGAAATTTAATGTTTTAGAGCAAGCTATTAATGCCACAGAAGCTATCTTTTATAGAATCATAGAATATCAGGGTTGGAAGGGACCTCAGGAGGTCATTTAGTCCAACCCCCTGCTCAAAGCAGGGCCAATCCCCAAATTGTCCCCTCAAGGATTGAACTCACAATCCTGGGTTTAGCAGGCCAATGCTCAAACCACTGAGCTATCCCTCCCCAGTTACAGCTGGAGAGATCATATCAAAAAATCCATAAATGGGACATCATTGAAAGAATAATTCCTGTTGATATGAGTGAGAGTTCTGGATGTGAACTGAGGGCAATATGTTGCCCTAAGTATTAGAGCAATAGGTACTTTTCAAGCTGACAGGCATGAATACTATATGAAATTCCTTTAATGGAAAGCTTGATTGTCAGGCAGTTTAAATTCAGAATCAAGTCAAATAAAATCTTATCACTTTACTTCTAATCACTGTCCAAACTTCACAATACGCTGTGAAGTCAGTATTATCTTCTGAATTTTATATATGGGAAAGTGAGGTATAGAGATGTTAACAGTCACCACAGAACATACCAAGTGAGGTATGTTACGCATGGCGCCACCGAGTGGCTAAACTGTATAATACAGTTTAGCATTTAGTTACTGCCCAAGACAGGGCCAATGCTACTCCCCGCTACACTGCTAGTTTTAGCCCACTCGCTCAAGCGGTGCTAGCATGTGTCTATCTACTAGCACTGGGAAGCATATTCTCATCTGCAGTGTAGACTTACAGTAAGTAGCATTAGAATTAGGGAACTGGCTCCCTGACATCACACCATCCCCACACCCACGCTAAGCAGATCCACGGCACAGGAGAGAATAAGCCTCAAATTGCCATTGAGAATTTTATAAGAAACTAATAATATACAATAACTCATTTTAATTCATTATCATACTGTATTTTTTAAACTGCAACTAAAGAAACAGAAAAGGTGCAAAGAGGCATTTTATTGTAGATCAGCAATTTAACAACTGTTGAGGATTCTGCTTTGTGTGTTAGTATAATCCACCTCAGCCAGGAGACACTCATGCTTTTGATGCTGACGTTGGAACTCTAAAATATCACTCTGACCAAAACATTCCAGCTCGTCTCCATCTCTCAACAGGATTCTGGAATTAAAACTTTCATCCAATTACACACAGCAGCTCAGCCTGCATCAACCAGAAATCAGAAAATAAAAGCTAACAACATGCAGGAATTCATGAGAAGCTTCAAGATCCTGCCAAACTCCACTCTCTGGGACTAAACATTATTGTTTTAATGATTATGTTTACCTATGCTTCCACAGCCAGTTTTGACAAAGATACAAGAAGACACTTAAGAAAAACTGTTCCAGGAACAATTGTGCACAGCTACTTCCTGAATTATTTTGTTACCTTCATTATGTCTAAAAATACTTAAAAATAGTGTAGACATGGACTATTAACTTTTTCCCCCTTTCTTTTTCTATCAACCTCCAACTCCATGCCCTTTGTCAGAACATGTCCAGCTGAAAAATTTCAGAGATCTCAGTATCATAGATCTCACTGAGCTGCTTGTTATACCTGTAACTAGATTCAGGGCTGCTGCTGATAGAGAGTCAACCCAGAGTGGGGTTCCAGCAGTGTAAAATGTCTACAGACTTCCCTCTGCTGAGGGCTTGCAGCCAGATATAAATTACACTGGCCAGGATGTGTGGGCAACGCATTTGTTTAGCATAAACCCCCAAAGCTTCGGTTGGTGGAACCCCAGTCCCAGCTTAAAGCAGTCTCAACTCGGGGAAACACTTGAGGGAAATTGGGTGGTACAAACTCCCCTAGATGTAGAGGGACTGTTAGCTGAGGGAAGCGCAAGTAACACACCTCAAGGCAAATTCACTTTGAGTTCATAGGTAGAAAGGATCAAATAGTTGCTTCTTTTTCAAGAAGTCATAGGTTATTAGTGTACATGTTTTACAATTTTATTTGCACACACTAGGTTAGAACTGTGTGCATGCAAAAGAGTGCGCACATGTGCAAATTGAGTAACTGCACCTTACTACCCAATTTGAATACTCACAATGTGGGGTTTGGATGTATGCAATATGGCAGTCCTCTGAAAATTTGTCCATTAAAGGTGAAACTACCTTGTGCGGTGAGGCCTAGACAATCCATGTTTCTTTCTAACAAGATACCCCAAATCATCAGCTAACTACATACATATGTCAGGAATAATATAAATCACAACTTCTGGCTTCAAAGAGAAAGGACACAGAGGCAGCTCAGTTAGATCAAGCAATAGAAACATATAAACCCCTTAAAAGGCTTGTTAGTTTCAGCAGAGAACAGCAATACACATATATCCATACCAGTTCCTTAGTTACAATATGCATCAAAATCATATATTAAATTACAAGAGAATGTCAACACATACACGGTCCAATGCACAACCTGTCCAAAGCATTTTAAAATCAATTAGCTGAAGCATTCCTCTTCATGGTTTTTGGCATTTACTTCAAGTTCTGGCAGATAAATTATTAGGGTATGTTTTGCACTCTTGGTTAGTCCACGTTTCCTGAAGAACCTAACCAAACCAGACTTGTGAAAATAGGCAGATATGCAGAGAGAGAGAGAGAACCAATAGATGCATAATCTTTTCCACATTTAAAAAAACAACCACCACATTTTATCAGAATGGTTGGTTTAGTCTTTCATTCCTTGGCTGAATGATTTCAGCTTATAGCACCCACGTTCAATTTTGTTCCATAGAATTTTTAGGTACAACAAAAGTCAGTGCATTCAGTGGCCATAGCTAATATAGAGAATCATGGAAGTGACTCTAGACAATTTAGGAGAAGACCATTATAGTTGGTATATATACAAGACTGCATTTGAAGGAGTTTAGCATGAGCACCAAAATATACTTCTACAAACTTTGCTTTATAAATTACTAGAGCTACCATCTAAAGGAAGGCTGTGGAATCCAAGGGAGGTTGTACCCATCATTGGAGGTTTTTAAGAACACCTGTGAGGGGTTTATTTGGTACTGCCTCAGCACAGGCATCTGGGCTGATGACCTCTTGAGGTCTCCTCCAGCCCTACATTTCTATAATTCTATGGCAATACAAAATTGTCTGTGACCGTTCAAATTTGAAAGCCAATTTCAATATAACCATGTTCATGGTCTATGATGTTTGCTTTTGGAAACACTTAAGAACTTGACCATTGCTACAATGTATAATCAATGAAATCTAATATTTAAAGTGGGGTTCTACTCTGAAAAGTTGCTCTGTAAATAATGGCATCATTATTCTTTTCATCACTGCCCTCACTGACACATGGTCATTGTCTTCATTGGGTTTAATTAGGTGGCACTGGTTGGAACTGTAATGCTGTGTGTAAGAAAAGTGACCGTTTACATCACTGTTGTTACCACTGTTACACAATTTCCATAAATCTTGTACAAAGTATGTTATGTAAGGCATCAATGGAAAAGTTACGATTTGCTAAGCATGATTATCCTGTTTATATGCATGTATCATCTTTGTATCTGAAGTTAGGAATATTGGCTACATACTTGTATCTTAAACGTGTTGTATTCCTGGGGGACACCCCCAGATAGATTTACATTAGGGCTAGACAGCTATGTGATGATGGCCCATTAAGGATACTCAGCTCTCACAATGAGACAGTGAAGAATCTCAGACGCCCAGATGCCTTTCCTGTGGATGGCTTAGACAGCAAGAAGCCAATGACAACTCCCTGTGATTCAGCAAAACATGTAGAGACATGTGATATGATCATGTGACCCTGGACTCCATCTTGGGCCATTAACTTTCCATGCACATGGCAAAGGATATAAAAGACATCTGAGACACCTCCATTTTGCTTCTTTCCTGTTCTAGTTCTCTGGATTGTGGAAAAAAATTGAATACTTTTCATGCTATGAATTATTCTCTCTATTTGCAAATTGATGTTGTAGCACAGACATAACTAAGATGTGAGGGTATGTGTAGAAAATGAGAACACCTGAAAAGAAGTTATTTTATATATTTTAATTCATTATTCATTCCTGCTCCGTTTGTAGGACAATTGTCTCCTAGTCACTTTGTTTTAGTCTAGTTACAAAATTTTTGCTTCACTATCAGCAATTTTTAACTTGGATAGTTAGGGTAAAGTGATGGAATAAAATATCTTTCCATTGCAAAAAACACTTTACTGTCAAAGTCGAGACAAGCAATATTTTGAGATCAACTTTCATGGGCTCTCTATGTCAGACACAATCAGTGTTGGAGATATTTGCTATATATTGTGACTAAAGCTAGAGGTCTGCTTTGGTTTTGTATTTGAAAAAGAAAAAATGTTCTGTGTGAACATTTATTTTAAGTCTTAATCCTTTTCCCATTCACTTCAGTGGGATTATATTCAGGCAGTCAACGAAGTATAATAAAAACTATTGTATATGAAGTGAAACATAAAGAAGAATACCATCTCTGTAGCTAAACTTAAGTAGGGTGGCATCTTGTGACCCTTCTTTCCCCCCTCCCCCATCAGAATCTTTATAGTTACCTCCTCTTTGTTTAAATGGTTTTTCATTGGTGGATATGAGTGAAGAAATTACTTCCTAAGGACAGGAATATGAAGTGTTTGTTCATGTAACAGTTTTCATATAAACACAGCCCAACAAAATACTGCACAGCTATGGGCCAAATCCCAAGGACCTTTTTCTGCTTTTTCTCTGTCATCTTATAGGAATATTTTTAAATTGTCCCATTGTGAAGCAATAAAAAAATGCAATGAATAAGGGCAGAAGAAAAAAATCCAAAGAGATAATAAAGGGCATATGGGAATGCCACATATTACAAATTCCAGATAACCACTTTCTGTGTGTCAAGAGGTTAACACAGTTCAAACTAATAAAGCAAAAAATTGTCCAATTTCTGCAGCTTGCACAGACTAAGATAATCTTCTGAATACTCAGTGAACTGTAACCAATAGTTTAGGAATCATCCTTGACAGTCAGTATGATTTCTATGGCTAAAGTGTTTTACCCTGTTTAGAATTGGAAAAAAAAAGTTTTTACTTGATATTTACTCATACTGTCATTAGGAAGAAAGTAAAGAGAGTTTGCTTGAGCAAGGATGTAATAAAAATTGAGAAAAGAACTCCTAAACTAGTGGTGGGCAACCTGCGGCCCATCAGGGTAATCCGCTGGCGGGCCACGAGACAGTTTGTTTACACTGACTGTCCGCATTGAAAAGATGTCTGAGTAAATATGACTCTCACATCCCTTATCACCTGAAACACCCCTCAGATTATCCTGTTCTTAAGGATAGGTGAACTAGTTCTGATTCAGGCTGGTATGTGTTTGAGGCAGGGAGGAGTCATTTGAGAATGGAAGACGAGAGTCGGGGTAGAGGGGGGGTGTTCCTTTCAGGGCTCAGGGAAGATGTTTTGGTTGCTTGTTTTTGAAGCACTTCATTTTACTGATTGACTTATTTTCTGACTGTGTGTATTCCTAACTGCTGAGTAGGTTTTAGCAGAGATTTTACTGTTTCAAGTTTTTCTGGAGCACTGGCTGAAAATTAAAATACTGGTGTTTTGTTTGCTATATAAGCAGATTCCATCTGGAGGCTCTTCACAATAAGAAGAGTATAATTTAGCATATCTTGATAATGTGCTTTAAACCAAGCATTTGCATTTGGGGTTATCAGCAGAAATAATTCATAAATAATTCATAAATTAGGTGAAAAGTATGAACTGTATCTCCCTTGCCTTTCTGGTGTGATAGAAAGCTGCACTTCAACAATGTCAATACTTCATTTAATTCTCTTTTCATTTTGGGGGTTTTTTCCTTGCAAGTCTGCCAGGGAAAATTATGCTTAAAACAGCAGCAGGTTGGAGAGTCTTCATCCTTTATGTAAATTATACATTACAGCAAAATACTGACACAGTAGAGAAATTTTCCTTTTTATAAACTCTTAAAAGCCAAGGTTTTCCAGGGATCTAACTTGCCCCTGGACTCCTGGAAGATTTGTGTCTTTAATAGGTCCAGCCAGGTGCCCCAAAATACTCACTTGACACACCCCCACCCCAGGTGCCCTAGAATCAACCTTGTCTGAAAGTTCTGTCCATAGCTTGATGGGCTGCCTAAACTATGGAGAAGATGAGCAGATGAGTTCTGTACCAACTGGAGCCTGTGCATTGTCTTCACATTTAGCTTCAGATACAGTGGATTGCAGTAATCCAGCCTGGAGGTGACAAATGCCTGCATCAGTATGACAAAGTCCTTATCCAGGAGGAAGGGGCAAAGTTCCCTGGGGAGTTGGAGATGAAAGAATGCATCTTTAGACAATAATACAATTTGTTCATCCAGATTTAGTGAGGAATAAAACAGGACCCCGAAGCTTCACAGCATCACTTAAGCATTGCCTGAGTTCAGCTTGAGGTAGCTGCTCTTAATCCAAGAACTGATCTGTTGTAGGCAGTGTGACATCTTAGTGCAGTGACAGTGGTTTCTGTCCCCAGGTGGAAATTTAAAGCATGATTTAGATATGTTTGTTAAAATGCAAATGATATTTTACAATAATATCCATTATCTCTATAAAATATAAAACACGGTTGCTTTATGTTTAAGTATTTTTTGCTAAAACCGACAACAGAGATTGATTATTCCATGATCACTTTTTTTTTTACATGAACTCAAGATGGGCATTATGAGTATGACTGAAGAACTGAAATAGTGTTATCAAAATCTGTTTTGGTGTGGAATTAGGTATTTATTTTAAAGATATCTTTAATTCTTCATATTAAAAATCAGTAAAGTACGAAATATGTATAATACATAATAAAAAGTGATGTATTTTGAAGAAAAATTCCATCTATATTCAATATCGCTAGTCTGTAAAATCATACACGCAAAACAGTAACATTTTTTCCTACATCTCTTCCAATGAGCGTTCAAATAGCATCACCATCATGATTTCTGAAGATGACTTGGATGGTTAGTTTTAACAAGACATTTTAGAAAACATAGTACCTCCAATATTTAGTAAGCTCTGAACTACAGTTGAACCTCAGAGTTACTAACACCTTAGGAATGGAGGTTGTTCACAACTCTGAAATGTTCGTAACTCTGCACAAAGCATTCTGGTCATTGTTTCAAAAGTTTACAACTGAACATTGACTTAATGCAGCTTTGAAACTTTACTATACAGAAGAAAAATGCTGCTTTCCCTTTATTTTTTTTTTAGTAGTTCACATTTAACATAGTACTGTACTGTATTTCCTTTTTTTTTTTTTTTGCTTGTTTTGTTGTTGTTGTTTTGTTTCTGCTGCTGCCTGATTGTGTACTTCCGGTTCCAAATGAGGTGTGTGCATGACTGGTCAGCTAGTAACTCTGTTGTTCATAATTCTGAGGTTCTACTGTATAGCCCTGATTTAGCAAAGTGCATAAATGAAGTCATTCACATGGTGAAAGTTAAGAATGAAGAATTATGGAATCCATAAAAATGTAGGTCTGGAAAAGAATTTGAGAGGTCATCTAGTCCAGTCCCTGTCCTGAGGCCAGACCAGGTATACCTAGATCATCCCGAACAGGTATTTGTCTAATCTATTCTTTAAAAACCTCCAAAGATGGGGATTCCACAACCACCCAGTATTTAACTATTCTATTCAGAAAGTTTTTCCTAATATCTAAGCTAAATCAACGTTGCTGCATATTAGGCCCATTTTTTCTTCTTGTCCTACCTTCAGTGGATATGAAGAACAATTGATCACCGCTCTCTTTATAACAGCACTTAACATATTTGAAAACTGTCATCTGGTGCCCCCTTCATCTTCTTTTCACAAGACTAAACACACCCAGCTTCTAAACCTTTCCCTAGTTTGCTCATGAGAATGTCAAAACCCTCCCTAAAATGAAGATTTATCATATCTGCAGCCTCCCCCCTATCCTCTAGAATATCCTAACGTAATCCTGACATAGAAGGAAATTAGGTAGGATTGGTATGATTTGCTCTTGACAAATCCTTGTTGGCTATTACTTATAACCCTACTATCCTATATATGCATATAGGTGTACTTAAATACTTTGCTAAATTGGGACCTAAGCCTTGACAATTGTCTCAGTTACTTAGTTGTGCCACTCATTAGGGTTCCAAATAAAACTATTTTGCAGTGCTTAGGACATATCTAACACGTCCCTGGCCACCGCTTCCCGCAGCTCCCATTGGCTGGGAACGGCGAACTGCGGCCACCGGGAGCTGCGGGCGGCCGTGCCTGCGTTGATCAATGTAAACAAACTGTCTTGCGGCCCACCAGCGGATTATCCTGATGGGCCAAATGAGGCCCATGGGCCCCAGGTTGCCCACCACTGAGCTAAAGACTCTTTGAAGTGCACTAGAGATTTTGCTATTACGATTGATTTTACATAGTAGTTGGATGCCTTTTATGGTGCTGGACAGCTGTATAAAACCCTAAAAATAGATTGCTTAACCAGTAAGTGAGATCTCTAAATTCAATGTGTAACAATGACTGCATGATGTTACATAGCAAAAACAGTATTACAGGTAATGAAAATGTGATACACAGAGTGCTGTTATAAGGCTGGTCTTCGCTTACTGGCCCCAGACACATGGGTCAGAGTGACAAACAGTTATACTTCTGTTACATGGCAGGGGTCAGTACTGACTGACTTCAGTGGCTAAGTTTACATGGCATTCAAAAATCCCTGGTAAAAATTAAAGACCTGTTGTAAACCAAATCTAAACAAGGGCAGAAATAAGGCTGATTTATCATCCTTGCGTTACCTAGCTGTGCACGAACATCAAAACATAATGAACAGCTTGTGTACTGCAATGCAGACCATAGCTAACCATATCTGGGTGAATTAAGGATGGGGTACTAATTCAAGTTCCTGACTTCCAGTGGTATAGAAGTTAACAACAAGGTATTTTACATGATTTTTAATCTTGGACTCTTGCATCCTGAGTGAAAAAAAATGGAAAGTACTTTGAATTGGAAATACTTCATAAACCGCTTCATAAGCTACTGTGTCAATCATAAGAACTATTATAGCATGTGTCCATACTTACAGGATATATTTTTCCTTAGATCATAAACCATTGACAGACTTAGCTTTAAAGCAAAATGAAGCAAGAGAAGTGTAAAAGTTTTGCTCTTCAGTGGTAAAAGCAAAAAATAGTTACAACTACTGAAAAGTGTGTTAGCCAAGTGTATAATGCATTATACTGTTTTCCTTCCCAAAGGCTCCGTAGGAAGGAGAGCCTAAGGGTGAAATGCTGGCCCCATTGGAGTCTATGGCAGAACTACCAGGATTTCACTTTAATGCTTCATCATAATATTTATTCCTTGGTGAACTAATTAAAATAAGGAAGAAAGCTGAATTTTAGCCATGACAATATAGGCTATGGTACAAGTATAAGACATGGTAGCAAATAGAAAGATTTTTATCCAGAGCTCTTCGTCCTATACTTTGGAAGCTCAAAAAGCCACCTGATTAAACCTGAACATACGCTTCACACTAGGGTGACCATATGTCCCATTTTGGCTCTGACAGTCCCTTTTTTAAGCCCTGTCTCAGCCGTTCCAACTTTTTTGGCAAAAAACTTTTACTCAGTTGCCAAGAGTAAATGGGAAAAATGCTCACTTCTGTCAAAAAATTGGGGCGCGGAGGAATGTGTGTGTGTGTGGGGGGGGGTAAGCCGGTGCATGGGGGAGGCAGGACTTGGGCAGGGGGCAGGCAGCTTGCCAGCAAGCAGCAACACCAGCCCCAGCCTTGCCCGGGGTCAGGCAGGGCTCCAGTGAGCAGCAACGCCAGCCCTGCGCAGGAAGGGGAGTGCAAGGGTCAGACTAGTAGCTTGGGCCAGCCCCACATGAGGATGGAGGCTCAGGCAAGTAGTGTCCCGTTTTCCCTTTGGGAAATATGGTCAACCTACCATTGTGATATATGCCATCATATGCCAGCAATGCCCCTCTGCCATGTACATTGGCCAAACCGGACAGTCTCTATGCAAAAGAATAAATGGACACAAATCAGACATCAAGAATTGTGACATTCAAAAACCAGTAGGAGAACACTTCAATCTCCCTGGATACTCAATAACAGACTTCAAAGTGGCAATTCTTCAACAAAAAAACTTCAAAAAAAAGACTCCAACGAGAAACTGCAGGACTGGAATTAATTTGCAAACTGGGCACCATCAAATTAGGCCTGAATAAAGACTGGGAGTGGATGGGTCACTACAAAAAGTAATTTTCCCTCTGCTGATACTCACACCTTCTTGTCAATCGTTAGAAATGGGCCACCTTGATTGCACTGGCCTCATTAGCACTACAAAAGTAATTTTCCCTCCCTTAGTATTCACCCCTTCTTGTCAACTGTTGAGAATAGGCCACTTCCACCTTAATTGAATTGGCTCGTTAGAACTGACCCCCCACTTGTTAAGGCAACTCCCATCTTTTCATGTGCTATAATATATATTCTGCTTACTGTATTTTGCACTCCACGCATCTGAAGAAGTGGGTTTTAGCCCATGAAAGTTTATGCCCAAATAAATTTGTTAGTCTCTAAGGGCAGGTCTACACTACCCGCCTGAATCGGCGGGTAGAAATCGATCTCTCGGGGATCGAATTATCGCGTCTCGTCGGGACGCGACAATCGATCCCCGAATCGACGCTTGTACTCCACCAGCAGAGGTAGGAGTAAGCGCCGTCGACGGAGGAGCCGCGGAGGTCGATTTGCCGCTGTCCTCACAGCGGGGTAAGTCGGCTCCAATACGTTGAATTCAGCTATGCTATTCGCGTAGCTGAATTTGTGTATCTTAAATCGACCCCTCACCCCCCGTAGTGAGGACGTAGCCTAAGGTGCCACAAAGACTCCTCATTGTTTCTACTTCACACACTCTCTTTGTAAGACCTAAATGAAGCAGTGGAGCTTAGTAGACTCCCAGCTTCTCAAACACCAATTTCAGCAGGCCAAATTTAGAGGGCCCTTTTAAAACTTTCATGTCTGCTGCAGCAAAGAATGCTAGAATTCCCAACAGTTCACTCACCACAGATATTCCTGCTATTCCTGATCATGAGACCATTAACCTAAAGCCAAGTCCTGTGTATTAATTGGTTTTAAAGCCTTCCCAGCATAGGTCTTTGCTGCCCATGGGGGAGACATCCTGCAGGAGATAAATTAATGAAGTATCCTGGAGGGAGGGAGAATTGAAGCCGTTCTTATTAGGTACCTTTGGCACACACTCTGGCCTTGAATTTGGGAAAAGGGCTCCACAGGCTGCAGTTTTCATAATTGATAAAGGTGCTTTGCATTTCTATAGCATGTTCACTAAGCACTGCAAAAAGTATGTCAAAAATATAAATCTCCACAGCACCCTTTTGAGATACGTAGTGAAGATAAAGAAGATAGCTGTTCCCTAAATTGGTAAATTGAGGCATAAAGATGTTAAATGGAAACCAGGAAGCCTGACCAGCCCCTGTGGTTAACCACCAGGCTACCCTCCCTCCCCTTCATACACTCTTTGAAGGGAACTCAATAAAATGTGAAGTATTAACGTAAAAGGCATTTTTGCCTTCTGAATTTCAGTAAGTTGGAGTCAGAATCTGAAGGGTTTATGGTGCAGAGCAAATCACAAATATTCCTCTATAATCTCTAAAGGCATTTATTGCAATAGTTACCAATGGCAGAGACAGGACCTTTATTTTCAGATGGTATACATTTCCCCCTGAAGATCTCTCCAAGTTTTATTTTCCTCTGTCAGTACAAAAGGGTCAGAGTTCCTTTGAAATACACATTCTTTTAGCAGCAGACTCACGCATCCCTTGCTTCCTGAAAGCACTTGCCCTTCTGCAACCCAGAATCAACCCTTTTGTGGCCAGATGAAATGTATATCTAATTTTTAAAGACCTGATAAGAGCTCATTTCAAGCCACTGAAATAGCTTTTTATATATAGGTTGATCAAGGTGCCCTTTTTAGAGCTGTAACCTCAGTTTGATGGATCAACAGCTTGGGGGCCTTTCAATTAAGAGAACACTATCAGCTTAATTTAGCCCCTGATATTTAGACTTGGGGGTACAAAAGAGGTGGGGAGTGATCTGACACTTAATAAAGGAACATGAAATATTTTCATGGTAGTTAAATCAGTTATTTTTATTTCAGGATTCCCTTGCAGTGTTGTTACCCCAAACACAACATCATTTGGTTCAAGCGAGAAAACTGAAAAGTGAAAACAGTTATTAAAAACAAATGAAACTAATACATCTGCTTTCAGTGGCCCAGCTGATTGAAATTCCTAAAAAGAAAAATAGTAAAATGTTTGAAAGTAACTCAGATTTAAGATCCCCACCCCCACCCTTTAAATGATGTTAGGAATCAGTAATACAGAAAACTTTGGCTGATAAAAGACATATTATTTTCATCCTTCTTTATCTTAAAGAGGTTTTTAAAGCGATATTTTATTGGATTGGGTGGAATTAATTTAGTTCCAAAATAACCATAGCCCATTCCTTTACAATGAAATTGTAGATTTCTTCTTCTTGTTCATTCCTTACAAGGTTATGGGACTGATCTTGAATGGTGCTGAGAGCTTTCTATGCACCTTTAAATCCCATTAACTTCACCAATCCCGTTAACTGAGAGTTGTGAGTATTCAGCAAATAAGAGGAGGTACTCAGCAACTTGTATGATTGGGCCCTGGGATGCTATAAAACACTGAAGAGCTGAGGACAGTGTAATGACTTACATTCGTTATATGTATTTCTCATTACTCTGGAAAAGTTTAACAACTAGCACAAGTCTAGACTTATAATTGGCTATAATCCTTCAGCAGTTTATTGATCGGCATATATATTTTTACCAGAACAGAGGCAAACTCAGATAAAACATATCAGGCTTCCTAGAAGAAGCAGAGTGAAATCTTATCCCCACTGAAGTCAATGGGAGTTTTGCCCATTGACTTCAATAGGGCCAGGTTTTCATCCATAGAGTTTGAAATATACTTTGGCTCCGAACCTGTTCCCTTTCACAAAATGTTATATGGCATTTTGGGGTCTGAATACTTGAAAGACTTATGCATGTACTTAACTTTAAACATGAGTAGTCCCATTGGTGTCAATGGAACTACTCACGTAATTAAAGTTGAGCATGAAAGTCTTTGCACAATCAGTGCTGTTTTCTGTTTACTCCTCAACATAATTGCCATTGGGAAAATGGATCCTATTTGTTGGCTTAGTAACTTTTTTTTCTTTCTTTTATTTTTGGATCCATCAGATTTCTTTTTACCTGTTGTTTGCAGTATTCCAAGTACTGCACTGTTCCACTGCTGTCTAGTTTGGTTTGGTAGATGGCTAAGTGAAGTGAAAGTGTAATTTATTTACCTATGCAATATATTTGTTTTAACACTTTTTAGCAACCTAGACTTTCATCTTTGTCTTATTCTTTTAGCTCCGGACAATTTTAAGATCTCTCTTTTGCGTTTTTGTTATACTTTTTGCTTTAGAATACACGTGGGGAATTTGGCAGGCAAGAATCTTCTCAGTATTTGTAATAAAAGGTCTAGTTTTTAAAATGCCTTTTACCAGGCTTCCTTTTATGTGCTCCCAATATTAGAATCTATAAATAATTGTGGGCACAAAGTTACTAATAATATATAGGGTCTGATCCTGCATTTGCTGAAGTCAATGGCAACACTCCCACTGAGTTCAATGTATGAAGGATAGTACCCATAGTGTGACAGATTTATGTTACCAATTTGCCTGAGGTGTTAGGTGATTAGGCTGAGGCCGCAGGATTGTTAGGGGAGGGGATGAAGGAGCATACCAAGTGTTTAAGTTTTAAAGCTTTATTAGTAAAATAACAGCAGTGAGTGCGGGGTGCATTTTACATTACTTAAAGGAAGGAAGAAAGCGTTAGTGCCCATGACCTAACCCACTTTTATGCTTACACATGCAGAACCCAAGGCTGGCCAAGGCTGGGTGTAACGTAAGAAGAAGAGGGGGAAGGGTAGACGAGAGTTTTGTTTTGTACACAGGCCGTTTAGGGTTTGCTGTTTATTTTTGACTTGCTTTGGCTTCTAGGAAGGTTTTTAAGTTCTGGGGTTTTTGGGGGGCGTTTTGTTCAGGGACCTCTGTCCCCTGTGCTCTTTGTCCCAGTCCAAACCGGCTTTCTGCGGCTTTCTTAGCTTTTTCAAAACACACTGGCTTCAGGGGTGCAAGACTTTGTTTTCCCCCTCGCTGGCCTTCGCTGTCTCACTAGTTTTTGCAGCCTCTGCAGTCCTGCTTAGCTTAGTTTATTTTTTTTTACGGCTGATCGGGGTTGGAATCTAGGCTCCCATCTTTCTTGGCAGGTAGCCGAGAGTCGGTTGTGTGCAGTGGCCTTGGGCTGAAGTTAGCCTCTTATCTTCGGACCTAGCTGGAGCGTCGAGTTAACCCATTCCCTTCTCTCTCCCTCCCTCTTCGGCCTCTTGCAATCTGCAAAGGAACCTTTTACTCCACATTCACACCTTTAACCCTTCCCGAAATACCTTGCAATGCCTGCAACAGCGTTAGCAACATACAATGCTGATCTGCCTCCCCAGGGGACCCCCTGAGGGAGGGGACCATTGGGTTGTGACATTCCCCCCCTTGACCCCAAATCAACATTTTGTTGTGAGGGGTCACCACTTAGGTTTTTACCCTCCCTCTGACACGATGGCTAGTGTTACAGTTGGCCTTCTACACAAACAGCAATATAGCACAAACAAAATTGTTAGGGCGGCAAGAGAGTGTAAATACCAGGTATTATACAAATGGCAGGGAAACCTAGGACTTACACTAGTTGTAGATGTCTGTAGATGTCTAGATAGCTTAATTTTTATCCACAAATAACTACACCTGAAAATCACACCTGTGGTTATATGTGAGTTCAAAAAGGGAGCCAGAGTTATAAGTTGGGTGAAATCTTAAAATCACATATAATTAAGTGAAGTAAAAAGCATATTTCAAACTGCTTCAAACATATGTTTGTGCTCAGAAGTCACGCTAAGCCAAATTTTAAGATGTGGGTGCCTAAGCTGCATGTGGAAATAGGTACTCCAGTAGCAGAGAGATAATTGTGCATGCAAAATCTAATATAGTTTTGTTCAGACAAAATGACTAGTTTTGTGAGTTTGTATGCAAATGACCCAGTTTATGGGTCAGCTCCTCATCTGGCATAATTGGTATAACTCCTTTATATGTCCAACAGCAGATTGTTAGGTGCAATTTGGAAGTGTAGTTTTGAAAAATTTGCCCCCTAAAGTTCAGTTGTAGTCTGAAAGGTGATTATGTAAAAAATAGCAGCTACTCAAAACCTGCTTACCTTCCTCACACAATTTCATTAAAAGAAGACATAGCAGAGGGGCTAGATTAGTTCTATATCAGTTCTTGCAAAACCTTCTAGGTCAAGACCTGTCTATACTTAAAATGCTACAGCTACGCAGATGCAGCACTTCAGTGTAGACACAATCTATACCTATGGGAGTGGTTTGTAGGGATATTAAAGAAGGTACTAACAGTGATTCCCCCAAGTGACAGTGACCCCCTCATAATTTGTCCCCCACACTTTAAAATCCAACAGTTTCACCAAGTACAAAAATCTCTTGGGTCTTCTGTTAAAACTTGTAAGCTACTGTCTGTAGAAACCATTGATTACATCTATCCTGTGAAAGATACTTTATTACTATGTAAAATTTACAAACAAGTTAATTGACTTTGTTCTTGAAGTAATTGATACAATGTAAACAAACACTATAAGCCGTTAAGTGACTTTCACTTCATTCAGCGGCTCCTAGGACAGACCCCCACCCTCTGTGATTAAAGGGCCGGGAGTCTCAAATGAATTAGCACACACCCCAAAAGTGGTGGAGACAGTAAATTAAAATATGGTTAAGATATGGAATGTATGCTGATGAATGCTTGATATACATGAATGGTTAGGGAGGTGCCAGCCTAGAAAGCGAGTATCCATCGGCCGAAGAATGTGTCAAGTGGATGACCAGACAATCCCCGGAGGGTAAACTGGGATCCACCCCATCACCTGGAAGGATGAGAAACACAAACTTTGGATAGTTTGGAGCCACCAGGAATGTGCCCAGGAATGTGTCCAGGAATGTGCCATCTGCTGATTGAGTCAGCAACAGCAGAATGAAACAGCTCCCATAGACTAACATAGAAATTAAATCCTATAAGAATGGACTCTCAAGACTGAGGTCTTTGAGTCTCTGGTTCTGCTGCCAGCCTCCAGGAGCATCAGGTGCACCTGACACAGACTCAGCTCCATCCTCATGACCAAGATACCTGGCCAGTAACTTGGCATGAGCAACTTCTAGGCTGGTAACTATAACACCTATACAGAACTTAAATGAATGATTGTGTAAATGAATATATATATATATGTGTGTGTGTGTGTGTATAAGGAATAAGTAGTGATAGGAATAAGTAGTCAAACAACGTTGTTTACTTTTATCTTTTGCTTTATCATTATATTTACAATAAATGTGGCATCTTTGCCTTATCCCTCTTAATAAAATCCTGCTGGTTTTTATTCTATTGGTATAACAGGGTCTCCCATCGGCATAGGTAATACACCTCCTCAAGAGGCAGAATTCTTCCATCAGTCTAGAGCTGTCTACATGGGGATTGAGATTGTTTTAACAACGCCATTCAGGGGTGTGAATTTTTCACATCCCTGATTGATGTAGTTAAACCAACCTAATTTTCCAATGTAGACCAAGTCTAGATTATATTTGCTCATTTTACAAATCAGAAGGTTCCCGCCCTCACCCACCTGACAATACTGCAACCTCCATTTGCGATCTGAAAAATAAAGCTATGCTTTCTCTCTTATATTACTGTTAATAATGATTGTGCAGTGAGAATTGAGCTGACAATTTGGATGATGCAAGAAATAAAGTTAGAATCCAGCTCACTCTTCCATAACTGTACTGTCTCTTCAAGGCAGAAAAGTAAAAACACCAAAACCCACTGCTCTTGACATTAAAGTAAGCAGGCTTGACTCCAAGATGTACATGGAATAGACATATTGAGTAAAAAATGTCACTTTTATACTGTTACTTTTCCTGACTATAAACCTCTGGAGGTTACTTTTGCCATTTTCCCACCTAGTTCTTAACATGCCTATATGTTCTGCATCAGCAGGTATTTCTTTTTCTGAAGGAGAGAGAAAATGTGTCTGTGTTCAGCGACAGTATAAGATGGCTTTAGCAGTCTGGAATATCTTTCTAGCTGGAGATATATGCCTATCTCCCTTTGTCTAAATGCCATTAGTGGTAAGTACAAAGCTTCAGCTGACCACTGAACACGATTGTGATGCATTAAATGTTTTGCTGTAAAAAATGAGCTGATTTCTGAATTCACAATAAAATAAAAGAGAGAAGATTATTATCCTGCTAAGTATCTAGCCCACAGGGGAAAGGCTGTTTTGGGTAGCTGCCAAGGTATCAGCTAAATCCTGCATGTGCAGCTGCAATTTTAGCATTAAAAATAGATATAGAAATAGTGAAACTATAACCAACTTTCTGGGATATGCAAACTCTGAACAGATTCATGTTAATTTAAAAACATATTGGAAAAATAATTGCAATCTCCACTTTGACATCTGTCATTCTACAGCTTTTCAGTAAATGCATGCCAGCTAGAAAGTGGATTATTTTCCTTTCTGAGACCATTAAGAAAAGTGGACACATTCAGTCATTTATTGGAAAAGACAACAATAAATGAGTTTACAAAGGTAAGATAAGACATAATGAAGATAATTGTTTTTGAATTTGGTGAACCTTTGTGTACAGTATTGAATGCAATAGATTATGTTAAAAATGTCTGGCTATAATCAACAAAAAAGTGATACTCAAGCTGAAACTCTGTATTCCTAGGTATTTCAAAGGAGTCTGTGATCAGTGGGTGATTTTAGATGCCATAAGCATTTTATCACTAAGCACATTAAGGCAGTGTAAGGGTGTAATTTCAATCATAACTTTGAATTGCTTGACTTAAATCAGCAGATGCTAAACAAAACATTAACATGGTTTTTGTTTTTCATTTCTTTTTTCTTTAGCAGGGTGTATGTGTGTGTGTGTGTGTGTGTGTGCGCTTGCAACGGGGGTGGGGGGAAGGGATAGGGGAGGCATTGTAAGGGACCCATGATACAATTGTCATTAGAGAGACAGTTGTGCAATGTCCTGTAACACCACAATTGGCAGTTAAATTTAGCAGTGTCTCAGAGTTAAATTTAGCAGTGCCACCTACTGAGCCATCACTTCCAACAGCTGCACTATCTTGCTGTTTTTCCCCCTTTAAGATAAAGGGGATCCCACTATTTTTCATGCCTGGCCAAATCATAATGGGGTGAATTTGTCTCTAGAGCAATCTGGAAAATGGGAATTTTTCCAGTGGGAGTTTTCACAGGAAAAAATCCCATGAGAAAATTTCCTGATAGGAAATACATGTTTTCACATAGGAAAATTAGAAACAATGTCCAACACGTCCTTAATCTTCTTTCCCCCCATTTTTCTCACTGTTTTCCAGTTGTTCCCATGATGGGCTTCTGCCCCCAACCCACTTTTCTAGGAAAAAACATAAATAAGAGAAGGTGGGCATTTCCCCACAATTTCTGAATAACAGAAGTTTTCTTCCCTAAAGTTTTTAATTACAGATTATCAAACCAAGAAATTCCACCAAAAAAGATTTTTGTGCAAAAACTTGTTTTCTATGAAAACTCATTTTTTTTAAATAAAAATGTAATCACAGTTTTTTTATCAGCTCTATCTCATGGACCTCTTATGCTTCTCCTAGGGTGACCAGACAGCAAGTGTGAAAAATCGGGACAGGGGATGGGGAGGTAATAGGAGCCTATATAAGAAAAAGACCCCAAAACTGGTCACCCTAGCTTCTCCTGTCTGAACCATGATACTGTTTGTGATCATAAAATATCCCTATGGCAACTACAGCAATTGCTTATGTGGAAAAGACGTACATGGAAGTATTCACAATTCTTGATCAATCTATAATGATATGAGTTCAATCTTTCTTGGGGCAGGAAGAGGGAGTGATCACTCTTGTATTTCTCTTTATGTAACCTCTTCCTTCCCATCTCTTCTGTTTTCTTCGCCTGCTTCAGGAACATGCTTTCCCTCCATTCATCCTCCTCTCACCCCCCTTTCCTGAACATTCTTCTCTCACTGGAGGCTCCTGGTGGTCCCACTGGTGTCAAGTATCCCTCATCTCACTGGTAGCTCTGGTCGCTCAGGACAGCTCCTTTTCTATCTGCCCAGCTTATATATTAGCTGTCCCTAGTGGTGTCAGCTAGGCTAGCGCCTCTGCCTTGTTTATACCTGTTGTAGGGAAACTGCATACCCGTGGAAGCAGCTGAAATAAATGCAGAAGAGCCAGCATAATGTTTTCTTCAGACTCACTGTGGCCCACCAGCAAGCATGGGATATAGGATTTAATCTCTTGTACTCATTAGGGGCCAAATTGCAGCTGACCCTGCACAGATATGCATGAAGTAGGGAAAAGACCACAAGGAATCCTCCCCCTTGCACATCTGCACAAATGGCTGGCACACTCGCAGGCCTAGTGCACTTGTGCAAGGGTGGGACAGTGTAGTGCTCACCAGCAGTGCTGTATTCCCAGCAGGGCCGGCTCTAGGTTTTTTGCTGCCCCAAGCAAAAAAATTTTTGGCTGCCCCCCACCCCAGCCCTGGGCTCTCCCACCCCCCCAACTGCACCCTCCTGCCGCCCCAGCTCTGGGTCACTGGTAACTCGCTCCCAGGGCAGGTCATTCAGCAGGAATTTTGGATGTGCACAGAACACAGACAGGATTGGTTCCCATATGGTTACAGAACTGTAGTAAAGTGGAACAATTTTCAGCTTGTGTGATTGAAGGATATCTGGATGCATATTATAAGACTGTCCTACATAAATGAGGAAGAGTTGAGGTGCCTTTATTATTCTTTTGTTCCATTCTTTGTTTCTATGGGGAATTTGCCAATGCAATATCACTGTCTTCCTTTTAAACAAATACAACTAAAACTAAAAAAAAAAAAAAAAAAAAAAGCAATGGCTGTTGAAAATAGCAATTCCAGTCCGAATAACCACTGGGAAGCATTTCTTGCTCAATTTATTCTACTTTTTCTACAGCAAGTTACAGTGGATCAGTATATTTGATTTGGGAGAAATGAAGTAACAGCTGCTCAAATTGAGCTTGAGCACTCCTGAATTTTGAGGGTGTTCAAATCTGGAAGGCAGGAGCTAGATTCCCTTTCTGAATATTAGCTAAATCTGGAAAAGAAAAGTCAATTTCTGCTTCCATGGCTCAGAAGTGTAAATCCTCCTACGTGCCTGGTACTGAATCTAAAGTTGCCCAGGTCCTAGTAGAGCCTCCCCTCCCTTACTTTTCATTTTAAATTCTAGTGGGATCTCCCTTGCTAGGCTTCAGATAGAGAGGTGCACTGTCCATTTAGTCCACCCAATTCTTTCTTTGGGGGACAGCCCAGGGCTGGGGCGGCAGGAGGTGCAGGTGGGGGCCAGAGCTGGGGCGGCAGGGGGTGCGGGGGGAGAAGAGCCCAGGGCTGGGGTGGCAGGAGATGCGGGTGGGGGGAGAGCTCAGGGCTGGGGCAGCAGGGGGTGTGGGCGGGGGAGAGTCCAGGGCTGGGGCAACACGGGGGTGCGGGGAGAGCCCAGGGCTGGGGTGGGGGGCAGCAAAAAAACCTAGAGCTGGCTCTGTCCCTGCCATTCACAGCAAGCTGCAGCATGAGGTTTCAGTTCCACACTCCTTCCCCCTCCCTTTCCTGTTAATTGCGGCCAAGGGAATGCTGGGAAATGTAGTTCTTTCCCTGCTCCAGGGCTGGCTGTATAGGCAGGGAGCTAACCAACGAACTACAGCTCCCAGGCCCCCCTGTTGGTTCTCAGCTCCCATGCTGGATTCTTGCGCCCCTGCAAATTTGTTGCCCCAAGCAACTGCTTGTTTTGTTGGTGCCTAGAGCCGGCCCTGATTCCCAGGCAGGGTTGGGGCCTTGCTCCTGCTCTCCTTTATGCACCAGCAGTTAGAAAACAGAAGAAGCAGAAACATACACTGTATTCTTCCAAAGGGTGCTGCAGTTGTCTCTATGAGTGCATTCACCGACCCCATTCCCAGTCATTCCGCTGACTCAGTACAGACACAGGCAGAACCCCCTCTGTGGCCTGCCACCAGTGCAGAGATCTTTCCCCTTCCCTGTACAGCTGTGGCATTAAAAACCTCAAAAGATATATAGGACTGGTTCATTTGGTTTAGTTTGTTCAGTGTATTCCCTGTTAAATGTCAGAGAGAGACTTTCAATCCAATTCAGTTGGTGCTTGAGGGGACTTTTGTATAAACCAACATTAGGACTGGGCAAATGGTTCAGACAGAAAACTTAACTGACTAAATACATTTTGACCCTACTAAGATGAACCTGAGCATTGCAAGGTCAGTTTGTAAGACATGGAAATAAGCTTTTTCATCTTGAGTCTTCTTCCTACTAGTTTGTCCGAATATCTCACAACTAGGAGCTGGTGGTGGTACCTAAATATCATATAGTAGATAGATGCAGTCAAATAATTTTATTTTTATTTACTGCACATTCATTGTTCATCAAGCTCTAGTAGTAGAGATACCTGAGGCGGTAAAGAGCTTAGGTATTTTTATACTTGTGTATCCCACATACAGACATCCTTTGAGAAGACTAAAAAGTGCTTTCTGTTAAGATAGATGTGGTCAGATTTGGACATCTACACATTTTGGAAGACAGAAGAATTGAGGGGGATCGATACATACTTAAGTATGTTCCAGTCCCTTACTCATTTAACATATTACCAGGATTGAATTATTCACTGGGGTCAGATTTCAACCCAAGTCTCATCAGGACAGTATATTCAGTTTTCTCCATCCAAAAAACACCTTGCTTTTTATTCATTCAAAGGCCTGGCAGCTAGTTTGATAGTAGACGTCATTCTGTATCTGAGGGTCTTTTGACTTTGAGCCTAAACCAGAAAGATGTTGAAAAGGAGTCTCTGCTGGTAAAGAAATTAAATTGTGGATGTCTTCAGGCATTTAAGAAATTGTACATTAAGTTTCTGTGTAAGAACAGACATAAAATGTAGCTACTGAGTATAATAATAAAATAAGTCCTGGCTGCTTTTTTCTGAAACTTTTCTTAAAATAGAGGATTGAGGCTAAGCTTCATCTAAAATCCAAAGATTTTATCCATGGTAGCAAAATAGAAAAAGGATTAGTTTTGGTTTTTCTTAAACTCATGTTAAATAAAATGGATGTAGAGTATAATGCATTTTTATCTGATTTAATATTCCTTTCAAATTGCTAAGTGTCACACCAGAGCTTAAGAGTAGCATTGCAAGTATTCAAGCTAAAGAAATGTTAAATAAACCTTAGTTTGTTTTAATAAAGTTAGAGTTTAATAAAGTTGGGAGCTGTCCTTCAGCTCCCAATTCAATGATAATCCTTTCTAAGACACATATGGCTGTAACACAGATATGATTGGCTCCCCAAACAGAACTAAAGATGTAGTACTATAACTAGTTCCTTCTTATATGAAGTTTGTGTGTGTGTATATTACACCACAAACACACACTTTTGATGGAGTGGAGAGGACCAGGAGATTTGACAGAGATTAACTGGTTTACTTCAACCATGATTTCCTTTGCAAATATCACATTTTCATACTTTTGGATTATTCTCTCCAACCAACTTTCTTCAAACAGGGTGAGTTTTCTAAACTGCCAAAGTGAATTAGGAGCACAAATTCCGTTGAAAGTTGAATGGGACTTGTTTTCCTAAAATCACTTTAGGCCCTTTTTAGAAAGCTATCCACAGTATCTAGGTTAATCTGGTAATGACCTGATTCAGTCTGCAAGGGTGTCTCAGAAGTATAATTGTATCTGTGTTTTATATCATACTCAACACCAAAATATCTGAACAGCTAAAGGAGATCAACAGCTATGTGGATGTCTACAAACAAACTCTACTGAAGTGTGCAGCCCTCATATTTGCAAGTAGTGGAGCTCTCAGACAATCTGACTGAATAGTAAAGCAAGGGGTTGCTGAGAGCAGTAGTGTAGTCAAGGGTAAACACTGGTAAATGGAGTTTGCAGACTTCTCATTTGGGAAATATGGAGTTTAGGTTAGTTTACCTCTTTTTTAAAAAAAACACACTATATCACTGGTGGAGAGTTTCCATCCACACCACAATGGAGCCAAAGGGGTGAGGGAGATTCTCTCAGAGAATTTCCCACCCTCTTCATTGTCCATCCACAGGGCACTCATTGGTCTTCCTCTATAGGGACCACAAATGACCTGTAATTGTGACTGAAGTGGGAAGGAGGAGAAAGATAAAATCAAATCTCCAGGAGGAAGCTCTGACAAAACCTCCCTCCTCCCCAGTGCATGCACACATATGCACACACACAGAAAATTAGATATTGGGTGATATCTGAAGAGCTCTGCTCTTTTTCATGGGAAATCTTCTCTGGGCTCCTCATTCCAGATCTTTTTCTATCATATAGGATGGCAGCAGGGATGCTAAACCATTTTTGGGGTACAACTGGGTGGCCACAGAAGGGCTCTGCTACTTTAATCAATCTCGACTTAGGATGGTATGTGCAAAAGAAGCATTCCAAACTACAGAAAAGAAGGATTTCTAGAGTGTCTGAAACCGCAAGTCTGCACACTGGTGTGCCAGTGAATCCGACTAAATCCGAGCAGGCAAATGTCAAATGATAAATTTTGCAGAGACAAATTGCTGTCAATCTCAGAATGTAGGATATACCTGGTTTCATGTTGTCCTTTCATACAAAGATTCACTTAAAGGCAAAGAAATGGTGAATAAGTACAATTAAGGTAATTTATACTGGTGTGGAAGGACTCTGAAAGGAAAATAAGGGATGGTTTCCTGATAAACCAAATCAGCATTGAATCAAAAGAAAGTAGGAGAAACCAAAGATGAAGTTTCAGTTAAAATGACTACTTCCACTGGGCACTGGACAGCAGGAATTTTTATTGTACCATTGGAGTTGATACAGGTAGAAGATAAATCTTCAGCAGAAAATGTGATCTTTCAGAAAATAAAAACCAAGCTATTTCCCTTTAAATACAAACAGTGACCTGTATTTGGTAGCTAAATACAGCAGCAGAGCAAATTGGCCTCATTATATGTTCTTCTAGTTTCTTTGCCTGCCTGAAATATGTCAGGGCAAAAATTACCATAAGATTGTTGCCTGCTCAACAATCCTGTAGGAACTCAGAGAAAATAAGCATTAGTTTTCATTTGAATTAGATATACGTTACTGAAGATAATCTCAGACAGCTGATTTTAAAATCTATATTGCCACATTCAGGATGTGTAAGTTTTGCATCAATAAGTGGATGTACATAGGTCTAAGGGAGTCTAAGTTTTGGTAACTTACATACTACAGGGATAGTAAAGATAACCTCAGATCAATTTACCAGAATGTAATTTATAACCCTATACATATCACCTCTGAATTTGGCTCATTGAGTCTGATGGAGTCTAAAATGGTTTACTCACATGCTAAGGGGAAAAAAGGGTATAGCAGGAAAATCAGCTCAAAGGAAAGGTAACGTAAGCCACATTCAACATTAACTACCCTCATCTGACTCTTAGGCCTGGTCTACACTATGACTTTAATTCGGATTTAGCAGCGTTAAATCGAATTAACCCTGCACCCGTCCACACAACGAAGCCAATTATTTCGAAATAAAGGGCTCTTAAAATCAATTTCTGTACTCCACCCCGACGAGCGGAGTAGCGCCAAAATCGATTTTGTCATTTCGAATTAGGGTTAGTGTGGCCGCAATTGGATGGTATTGGCCTCCGGGAGCTATCCCACAGTGCACCATTGTGACCGCTCTGGACAGCAATCTGAACTCGGATGCACTTGCCAGGTAGACAGGAAAAGCCCCGCGAACATTTGAAATTCATTTCCTGTTTGCCCAGCGTGGAGAGCACAGGTGACCACAGATAGCTCATCAGCACAGGTAACCATGCAGGCCGATAATCGAAAAAGAGCACCAGCATGGACCGTACGGGAGGTACTGGATCTGATTGCTATATGGGGAGAGGATTCAGTGCTAGCAGAACTTCGTTCAAAAAGACGAAATGCCAAAACTTTTGAAAAAATCTCCAAGGGCATGATGGAGAGAGGCCACAATAGGGACTCAGATCAGTGCCGCGTGAAAGTCAAGGAGCTCAGACAAGCCTATCAAAAAACAAAGGAGGCAAACGGTCGCTCCGGGTCAGAGCTGCGGACATGCCGCTTCTACGCCGAGCTGCATGCAGTTCTAGGGGGGGCCGCCACCACTACCCCACCTCTGACCGTGGATTCCGAGGCGGGGATAATCTCATCGGCTACACCTGAGGATTCTGCGGATGGGGAAGAGGAGGACAAGCTTGCAGAGAGCACCCAGCACTCCGTTCTCCCCAACAGCCAGGATCTTTTTCTCAGCCTGACTGAAGTACCCTCCCAACCCAGTATCCAAGACCACGACCCCATGGAAGGGACCTCAGGTGAGTTTACCTTTTAAAATATAAAACTTGTTTTAAAAGCAAGGGTTTTTAATGATTACTTTGCCCTGAGGACTTGGGATGCATTCGCAGCCAGTACAGCTACTGGAAAAGTCTGTTAACGTGTCTGGGGATGGAGCGGAAATCCTCCAGGGACATCTCCATGAAGCTCTCCTGGAGGTACTCCAAAAGCCTTGCCACAAGGTTTCTGGGCAGTGCAGCCTTATTCCGTCCTCCATGGTAGGACACTTGACCGCGCCATGCTTGCAGCAAGTAATCTGGTATCATTGCATGACAAAGCCTGGCAGCGTATGGTCCCGGTGTTTGCTGGCATTCAAGCAACATCCGTTCTTTATTTTGCTGTGTAATCCTCAGGAGAGTGATATCGCTCATGGTAACCTGGTTGAAATACGGGAATTTAATTAAGGGGACAGAGGTGGCCGTTCCTACTGGGCTGTTTGCCTGTGGCTGAAAAGAAATCCTTCCCTGCAGTTAGCCAAGTGCAGGGGGGGTGGAATTGGCCCAGAGCTTTTCGCGTTTGGCTAGCAGGGATCTTCCCTGATACCAGCCATGTGGTGGGGGGAGGGGTAAAGCGATCATCCCAGAGAATTCATGGTGGGGTGGGGGGTGTTAGTTTGGTTCCTGCAGGGATCTTCCCTGATACCAGCCACGCGGTGGAGGGAGGGATAAAGCGATCATCCAGAGAATTGGATGGGGGGGGGGGTTAGTTTGTTTTCTGCTGCTGAAGGTTAACAGGAAAACCGCAGCACTCCACGGGCTTTGCTTGGTATGTGGGAAAGGAGGGCGCAGAAGCCGAAAGACAATGGCTTGCCATGGCCGCATGCAAGCCGAATTCTGTTGCCCGGACCTGCGTCTGTGATCTCTAGCAGCAAAGCCACAGGCACTCAATATTAAGAGGCAAAATGCGACCTTGCACAGAAATCACATGTGCTATGTAATGTGAATAGTGTTGGTCACCATAAAAGAGTATAAGCATTGTTCTGCAAAATGTATCTTTTAAAAAAATTATCTCCTTTTTTCCCTCCCTCCAGCAGCTGCAAATTCTTCAAGCCTCCCTCCTCCGTCCCGAAGGCTATCACAGATAAGGCGTCAGAACAAGAAGACGCGAGACGATATGTTCGCAGAAATCATGGAATCCACCCGCAGTGACAGAGCTCATCTGAATGAGTGGAAGGACATGGTTTCAAAGTATAGGAAAGAAGCCAGTGAACGTGAGGACAGGAGGGACCAACGTGAGGACAGGAGGGACCAATGTGAGGAGAGGAGGGACGCTCGAGATGAGAGGTGGCGGCAGGAAGATCAGAGGAGGCAGGATGCAACGCTGGGGCTGCTGCGTGAGCAAACAGACATGCTCCGGCGTCTGGTGGAGCTTCAGGAACGGCAGCAGGATAACAGAGTGCGGCTACAGCCCCTGTATAACCCCCCTCCCCCCTCCCCATGTTCCATAGCCTCCTCACCCAGACGTGTAAGAACGCGGGGGGGGGGGGGGAGGCTCCGTACACCTTCCCATTCCACCCCAGTGGACGGCCCAAGCAAAAGGCTGTCATTTTTTAAACCTTTTTTTAGTGGCCTTTTCCTTCCCGCCGATCCTCCTCCCAAACCCCACCCGGGTTCCCTCCCTCTTTTTATAATCTATTAATAAAGAATAAATGATTTTTAAATGATAGTGACTTTATTTGGTTTGAAAGCAAGCTGGGGGAAAGGGGAGGGTGGGTTCCTTACAGAGAATGAGTCAATAAAGGGGGCGGGTTTTCATGAAGGAGAAACAAACAGATATTTCACACTGTAGCCTGGCCAGTCATGAAACTGGTTTTCAAAGCTTCTCTGATGCACAGCGCTTCCTGGTGTGCTCTTCTAATCGTCCTGGTGTCTGGCTGCGCGTAATCAGCAGCCAGGCGATTTGCCTCAGCCTCCCACCCCGCCATAAAGGTCTCCCCCTTACTTTCACAGAGATTGTGGAGCACACAGCAAGCAGAAATAACAATGGGGAGATTGGTTTGGCTGAGGTCTGAGCGAGTCAGTAACGCTCGCCAGCGACCTTTTAAACGGCCAAATGCACATTCTACCACCATTCTGCACTTGCTCAGCCTGTAGTTGAACAGCTCCTGACTCCTGTCCAGGCTGCCTGTGTATGGCTTCATGAGCCATGGCATTAAGGGGTAGGCTGGGTCCCCAAGAATAACTATTGGCATTTCAACATCCCCAACGGTTATTTTCTGGTCCGGGAAGTAAGTCCCTTGCTGCAGCGCTTTAAACAGAGTAGTGTTCCTGAAGACGCGAGCGTCATGAACCCTTCCCGGCCAGCCCACGTTGATGTTGGTGAAACGTCCCTTGTGATCCACAAGTGCTTGCAGCACCATTGAAAAGTACCCCTTGCGGTTTATGTACTGGGTACCCTGGTGCTCCGGTGCCAAGATAGGGATATGGGTTCCATCTATCGCCCCACCACAGTTAGGGAATCGCATTGCAGCAAAGCCATCCACTATGACCTGCACATTTCCCAGAGTCACTACCTTTCGCAGCAGCACCTGAGTGATTGCTTTGGCTACTTGCATCACAGCAGCCCCCACAGTAGATTTGCCCACTCCAACTGACCGGTAGCTGTCTGGTGTTGCAAGCTTCCACAGGGCTATCGCCACTCACTTCTCAACTGTGAGGGCTGCTCTCATCTTGGTATTCTGGCGTTTCAGGGCAGGGGACAGCAAGTCACAAAGTTCCATGAAAGTGCCCTTACGCACGCGAAAGTTCCGCAGCCACTGGGAATCATCCCACACCTGCAACACTATGCGGTCCCACCAGTCTGTGCTTGTTTCCCTTGCCCAGAATCAGCGTTCCATGGATAGAACCTGCCCCATTAACAACATGATCTCCAAAGCACCGGGGCCCGCGGTTTGAGAGAATTCTGTGTCTGTTTCTATGTCCATGTCCATGTCCTCATCACGCTTGTCGCTGCGCTGCCGCCGCCTCCTCGCCTCGTTTTTCTGGTCCTGGCTCAGCATAAACTCCACGAGAACGCGCGAGGTGTTTACAATGTTCATGACTGCTGTCTTGAGCTGAGCGGGCTCCATGCTTGCCGTGGTATGGAGTCTGCAGTGTTCACCCAGGAAAAAAGGCGTGAAATGGTTGTCTGCTGTCCGTTGCTTTCATGCAGGGAGGGAGGGAGGGGTGAGGCTGTACCCAGAACCACCTGCGACAATGTTTTTTGTCCCATCAGGCACTGGGATCTCAACCCAGAATTCCAATGGGCGGGGGAGACTGCGGGAACTATGGGATAGCTACCCACAGTGCAACGCTCCAGAAATCGACGCTAGCCCCGGTACATGGACGCACACCGCCGAATTAATGTGCTTAGTGTGGCCGCATACATTCGACTTTATACAATCTGTTTCCCAAATTCGAATTATATAAATTCGGATTAATCCCGTAGTGTAGACATACCCTTAGGCATATGTCAGTAAATTACATCAGTTTACACTCAGGACTTTCATACATCCACTTAACACTTGACAAATCACCTCCTGAGGGGGAGGGATAGCTCAGTGGTTTGACCACTGGCCTGGTAAACCCAGAGTTGTGAGTTCAATCCTTAAGGGGGCCACTTAGGGATCTGGAGCAAAATCAGTACTTGGTCCTGCTACTGAAGGCAGGGGGCTGGACTCAATGACCTTTCAAGGTACCTTCCAGTTCTAGGAGATAGGATATCTTTATTAATTTAATTTGGCCTTGCATCTCTGAAAAATTGTCAGCTACTTCCAAGTTATCCATAAAATGCTGCTTCAATTTGCTTTTTGTTGCTGTAAAATTTTAGTTACTGCTTCATCAATTTGCTACTAGATGAAAATAAGGGAAATTAATGGATTAGGCACTAAATAGATTGGTCCAAATTCCACATTCATCTTGTAATACAATGTACTGACTATTATGCCATCAGTGAAAACAGCTGCCTACCATAATGTTTCCACCCTACTTAACAAATAGTTACCTGTCATTCTACTTCTAGAATAGAAATCTTTGAATAGAAATCTTGCTATCAGAATGGGACATATTAATTTGTATTTCATCACACCGTAACTGTTTCAATGGTATACGGTCGTTATCTTCTCTTCCATTCAGACACTCACTCATCAACTCTTTTCATGGTTTCTGCTCTTTCAGCAACATTATCTCCCTTTAACTCTTGAACAGCTTTTGAAGCTCCCCATCTCCTGTTTTTCTTGAAGTTTCAAAATGTCCACATATCTTAGTACAACCAGTACAAAAAACCCCTCAACCATTGTCACTCTAAAGTGATTGTATTGCCAAGGCCAAGCTTTCAAAAATCATGAGATTAGCTTAACAACCATGACATTACGTGTATATATAAATAAATATAAAATGGGCTCTATTTTCTTTTTATTTAAGCCTTCAGGGAATCACTTCTCCAAGCCTCTCTCTACAACTGTAAGAGCTAGAAACCGGCATTTAATAAAAAAAAAAAGCTCAATTTTTCAGGTTATCACATGATGCCAGCAGCTGTGACTTTAAGAAAGACTGCCCACTAAATACCATGAGGTTCAAGATAAAAATCATGACAGTTGGCAATACTGTGATTTCATATTATCTCCTTTTCAAAATATGGATAGATAGTAAGTGCAAGTACTTGGGGCAGTGAACATTGGGATTCAAATAGCACTTGGTTCTTTATCTCACAGCTTTGCTTTCTCAACGCACAGTGGCCATTTACTGTGGTTACTTATCTGCCTATTGGAGGGACAAGGTGTAATCATGTAGGTCCGACGCAGTACTTAAATTCAGGGGACTCCAAATAGTTGTTTCGATACAGAACCATCAATAGTCCAGCTAACTTCCCAAAGATTTTGGCTTATTTTTCTCAAAGACATACGTTTGTGAAAACAGGACATTATTTAATTCCCAAGGTCAGGGTAACAAGATAGTTGGAAGAAAATACAGGAGAGCATGTTTAAAACAAAATGCAAAATGTGTTAATATCTGTTCACCTTGCAGAACAGTCAGAGGTTTCCCTTGGAACTGCGGTTCACTGTTTCCATCCCACTACCTCATTTTACCCCTCTACAAAAGATATACAAAGGCAAGTGCCTACCTACAATTTCTTTACTGGTCCAATCTACCGATTCATTGATTTGTGTCCTTTAATACCAGACACATAGCAGAAGTAAATCACACGGCGAAAACTACATTCCCCAGTACAGACTGCTAAAGCAGTTTTTATTTTTGGCCATAGGCACAACTATCGGGTAAGGAATAAGGGGCACACGTGATCCCTAAACATTTTACTATCCTATTAGATTTAATCTACTTTCACTACCTGAGGCACCATTCTCAAAGTCTGTAATGCAGTTACACCTTTTATAGATAGTTACACCCCACTATCTATACAGTTTTGGAGGCAACTGCACACATACTGTTCCAGATAATGTTTCATATCTGGAAAAAATTCCTGTAAATAAGCTTAAAGTTTAAGACCAGATCTCAGCTGGAGTAAATTGGTACACCTCAATTAAAGTCAATGGAGCTATGCCAAGTCATGTCAGCTAAGGATCTTTTACACTTTGAACATTTGTATTGATCTCTATGTGGCCAGCATAGATATCCAAGATACCATAATTATGCTTTTGTGAACTCAGAACAAGGGTTGAATGTACACTTTGCAACCTTTTATGCAGTTGTATCTGTGGGTAAAAACCCCGCGCATTACAGATCCTTAAAATATTGTTTGAAGTAAAGTTTTCATGGCATTGCATAAAAAGTTGGAAGCACTAAGCCTATTGCAGTACTGCTAAGTGAATTGTTTGCAGTTTACCATACTTGATTTACTGGCATTCTAACTCATTTGATCAATAAGCTGAAATTGGAACAAGAGATATCACCTAAGGTTTTGAGGAATGTTGGGCATTTCTATCGTGTCATCACAATCTTCTGTAGACAACATGGTGGTAGAAAATGAAAGCAAGTTTTAGATATTGGTCCTATATTATTAGGATTGTTATGATAAGCATCACTAGGTGATGAGTTTGCTCTCTGTTTTGGTCTCTGATTAAAGACAATACTTGAAGCAGATATGCTCTTTGGGAACTGGACATTGATGTTGGGCTGAGATTCTTGAAAGAAAGGATTGTGTATGGCCACCTTTTTCCAAGACTGTTGTATATATATAAATAAAGCAAGTTACACTTAGAATATACCTAGACTCCACCTCTGATTCCTCCTCCACTGGAAGAGTGACCTGTCAGGCACCAGACATCTGCTACCAATCAACAGAGGGAAGACAATGGTGTCAGAGCAGGACATGATATTAGAAGAAGGGGCAACAGTATTATTAAAGTATCTTAAGAACACATTAGATATAGAAAAATTAACTGGATTTCAATCTGCCCCCGCCTCTTACCACACTACTAAGGCAGTATGTGTAATAAATAGATCACTGGACTATGGCTCACAACACCTGGGTTCTATTCCCAGCTCTGCCAGTGGCCTGCTGGATAGTCACCTTGGCCAAGTCACTTCATCTCTCTGTTCGTCAGTTTCCTCATCTATAAAATGGGGATAATGGTACTTATCTCCCTCAATTGCAAAGTATTTTGAGATCTACTGATGAAAAGAGCCAGGCATCATTACTGTTATTTGAAACTTTACCATTAGCAATAATGCAAAACTTAAGTCGTGTTGCAGTTGAATGATATTACTTCACCCACCATGTCTCTTCAATAGACTGTACAGTTGAAACATGGGGTAGGCAAAGTAAAGCTCAGTCTTGTTCTTTAGTGTAATTCTTGTCTATTTACAGGTTTCAGAGTAGCAGCCGTGTTAGTCTGTATCCGCAAAAATAACAGGAGTACTTGTGGCACCTTAGAGACTAACAAATTTATTAGAGCATTCGCAAAAATAACAGGAGTACTTGTGGCACCTTAGAGACTAACAAATTTATTAGAGCATCCGCAAAAATAACAGGAGTACTTGTGGCACCTTAGAGACTAACAAATTTATTAGAGCATCCGCAAAAATAACAGGAGTACTTGTGGCACCTTAGAGACTAACAAATTTATTAGAGCATAATAAATGCTCTAATAAATTTGTTAGTCTCTAAGGTGCCACAAGTACTCCTGTTATTTTTGTCTATTTACACTATTTTAGACAATAAAAAAGCACCTATGTAAAGAAGCAACATATTAAAGCAAGCTTTTCTTTTGTGTGTTTCAAGGTATTGTACATCCTGGGTTCCCCCAACCCCTACAAAGAAGTCTAAACATGTGGATGGAAAGTATCTATTCTAGAGAGTTTACAAATTAGATTGATCAGAAAGTTATTGTGTTAAACAGATAAGAACAAAAGAGAGAAGAATGTTGAAGTAATATTGACCCGAAATCTTGCAATAATAATGTAGGGGTTTCCTACACTAGTGATCTCACTTAGCTACTCATAAATGTGATTATTTTTAGTTCTTATGAAGGTGAGAGACTGAAAATCTCTGGTTTGAATTAGGCACGATGCTTGCAAGCATTACATAAACCTCTCTCTATGTCTCTGACATAACATCTTAATCTATAAAATCTTGTTCCAGTCATGTCTATTAAAGTAGATATGGAGGCTGATGTCAGATTGTGTAGTTTTCTAATGTGAATAAACATTCATTAGGAAACAGCTCGAGGGAACTAGAGTCATTTGAAATGTAATTAAATCTATTTGTCCTAAAGGCAAACAGTGACCGTTCCTTTGGTACCACCTAATCCTGCCCATTTACTTACAGCAGTTCCACATTTTGCTTCAAGAGGTATAAAGCTGGAAATCACCAACAGGAGAAGCACCACTCACATTAAGCGTAGGGTGAACTATATCTGTTCTTTGCCAAAAACCATTACTGTGTCTTAGATTTCAATCATTGCCTTTGCATGCTGTCTAATAATGACTCAGGAGGTAATTTTACTACTCTATTCAGCACTGTTGAAGTCTCAGCTGGAGTAGTGTGTCCAGTTTTGGGCACCACACTTTAGGAAAGATATGGACAAACTGGAGAGAGTCCAAAGGAGAGCAACACAAATGCTAAAAGGTTTAGAAAACCTGAGCTATGAGGAAAGGTTAAAAAAATGTGGACATGTTTAGTTTTGAGAAAGAGGACTGAGGGGGGAACTTAAAACGGTCTTCAAATATGCTAAGGGTTGTTATAATGAGCACTGTGATCAATTGTTCTCCATGTCCACTGAAGGTAGGATGAGTCGTAATGGGCTTAAGCTTCAGCAAGAGAGATTTATGTTATATTAGGAGAAACTTTCTAACTATAAGGACAGTTAAGCAGTGGAATAGGTTTTCAAGGGAGGTTGTGGAATCCCCATCATTGGAGGTTTGTAAGAAGAGGCTGGACAAACACCTATCAGGGATTGTCCAGGTATACTTGGTCCTGCATCAGCCAAGGGGATGGACTAGTTGACAGTTGTAGGGCATGTCTACCCTATAGTGCCCCCTGCTGAGTTAATGCGGTGCTCTGCATATTCCCTGCCTCAGTTTTCCTTCTCAGGAAGTCAATCACTTCATTTCAGGCACATTTGACTCAATACCATACTTGTTAGAGCTTGTTTATTACAAAGCCTCATACAAAAAGAGCCATAACAATAAGTCCCAAATAAACAAAACATGCTTCTGGCTTACATGATTACCTGAAGACTGCCATCTAAGGTCTGTTCCCAGTCCCCACAGGGCTCAATCTCACTCTCTCTCCCCACTTATGGGAGGAGTCTCAGCCCTCCTTCTGGAGATTGGGTAGTTCAGGCAACTTTTGTCCTTCCCTTCACCAGATGTACCCAGCTTGACTCCTGGAGCTAGGTGGCAATTCATCTCCCTTGCCATACCTTGTGACAGGTAGGGCTGACCAGTAGGCAGCACGGCCCATAAGGGGAAGACTACCCTGTCACAATGACCTTTTGAAGTTCCCTTCCAGCCCTACATTTCTATGATTCTATGTCCTCTGGTTATGCTGAGAACTTTAGTTCCAAGCACGTTCAATTTCTGTTGACAGGGTAAGTCCTTTTCAACAGTAACAGATTTTCCTTTCCTCTCACAGCCATTAGTTTCAGCAGTAACAACTAAACCCAGTCTTACGACCCTTTAACCTTGTTTGTTTAATTTGCATTAAGGGCGCTGAACCTGTCTCACCTCACTAGTGTCTATGGACAAGTTATGTAAGACATATTAGATTGTGCTTGAAAATACACTTACATTTTCATTACAATAGATTATCGTCTGTACACTCAACCTTAGAAGATTCATATCCCAGTGTTTGCTCCTTTTGAGCAGCCTGGAACTTATACAATTTCTAGTATGCTTTACAGTATAAACGACAGTTCTGGCAGGTTTTTTATTATTGGGTTCAATTCTCTTTAAGAGACTATGGAAAAGGGACTGAGCTAGAAGAGGAGGGGCAGAGAGAAAAATGTATTATGAAAAAAATGGAATTAAGAGGGTAAAAGAAAAGTTTATAATAAAACTACATACTCTGTTTCTGTATACGATATAGACTTTAAGTACTATATATGCTTTATATACTAGATACACTTTATGTATGTGTTTGTATATACCTTATACACTATATATTCCACTTAAGGGGTTTTTGGGAGTGAGGGATTTCCCATCCAATTCATAGTACAGTTTTCCCTTGGGCTATGAAAACTTGTTTGTTTTTTAATTGAATTACTTAAAAGATGTATGTCTACAATACAGGAATACAAGGTTTGTGAACTGGAACTAGTTTTGCATACCATGTGAACACAAAATATGGTTCAAGTGGTCTGCAAAACCTCCAAGTCCCGGAGGTTCACTCATCCCTAGTTTGCATTGAACAGAGCATGTCCTGTTTTATTTCTCTGGTGTGAAAGGAAAACTAACAAAGTGGTTATGTTAATTGTCTAAAATTAAGCTTAGCAATTACCAAGATGTTCAGAAGTCTTGGAGGCCAAAGCATTTAGTACTAAATCTTACCGAGGAGTAATTACATATATATATATAGGAGGCTTAATTAGATGCACTGCCTTTGAGCAATTGCGACATGAAAGGTTGTGTTTAAGCAGAAATGTTTCATAGACCTTTAATAACCAAAATAAATGAAACTACACAAAACTACAGATTTTGCTGCCACAAATTCCTCCCAAATAGTCACAGAAGAATAGTCTGAGAATTCCAAACTCACTTGTAGCTTTTCCAAATTCTAGAAATTAATTTTGCACTAACATCGGAGACAGTCTGGCTTCTATTTAAATCAGTGGGACTTATGCCGTGGATTGCAACAGGAGCAGAAGTGAGATGCATATTAAAATTAATTCTGAAGGTAGTGGTGTATTTGGAATTATATTTGCACATTGTTATGTTATGCCTCTTAGCCCGAAACAACACCTATACAGTCAATTGATAAGTATCTCCCACTGATCCTTCAGATGTTCTATTGGTGAAATTCTTTGCAGTTGAATTAATATCATATATAAAATGTCTTCTCCATTCTCTACAGTAATCAAAATAAGAAATTCCTGTCTGAGTTTTAGGTAAAACCTTGACTGAAGTGAAAAAGCAGTTTCTGAGGCCAAGCTTAGGAAACGTCATTTTATCCACAGAGAGCTAGATTTTGCTCAACCTTTTTTTGTAGCTCGCAGGATCAGGGGCTTAAAGATGATGGAGATGGGCTGATTTGGACCAGATTCTCAGATGGTAAGTCAGCATATTATACCAGAAGATAGTTAGCTATATTAGTACCCATATCCTCTTCTAGTGTAAAATTTGAACTTTGATAGAGATTTTAAAGAGAGTGTGGACCTGCACTTACAACATTTACTCTCTGGGGAAAGACTGAATTTTCAGGCCTGTTAGAAGTAAATCTATTCAGTAGTTTAGGAGTTGGAAGCAGTTAAAAATGACTCATTTCTGAAATTCAGACTTACTTTTTCCCTGGATCCATCTAACTAATAGATGGTTGAGCTGTAACTCTTAGAGTTAGATGGACCCAAACTCAAAAACTAAATCTCACACTTAGGCTGGTTTTATTTTTTACATGTACAATTTAATAGCATATGTATATACATGTGCACATGCGCGCGCACACACACACAAAACCCCTACCTCTTTTCCCTTGGTAAAATATTTCATAAAAACAAAACAAAGATAAAGTTAGTCATAGATCCTACTTCAGGGCTTAAACTTATTATTGCAGTCTGGAAGAAACTTCCCCCCATATGCATTTATAGTGTATGTATAATAACTAAGAATATAATATCCTGGCTGTGAAAAGAGTTCTGTTACAACAACATATTATATCTTAGCACGAGTAACTACAAATGTTGTTTCTGGTTGCAACGTTCTCAGTTTTAGCTCCTGAAAGAAAAAATAACAATTGCACGTGTGTGCGTGCGCACACGCATGAGGATAGAAAATCCCTCAGGAGTATGGACTGAAAATCGGCCTTGTAAAAAAAAAGTGACCTAAACAATCAGCTCAAATAGTTTTAGGTTGAGTTGAAGGATTGTATTGAGGTTAAGAAAACAATATTAGAACTTCGCTTAGAGCTGTACCAAAGAAAAAAGATCTCCCAGATGGAATTCATGATAAACCTGTTTTCCAATGGTGATACCATAAGCTTCTTTGAACTCAGACTAAAGAAGCCATGCTAAAAGCTTTTAAATATACAGCATAATCATAAGATACATCTCGTGGGGGAAAAAACATAGGCTGAGAAAAAGAAGGTTCCTGAAAGAACAGAAATGAATGAAAGTTTTGACCTCTTTTGGATTCAGTAAAGTATTGAATTTATTTTGAAAAATATAAGCATAGAAACTGCAGCCTTAAGGTGAAAAAGCACCACAAGTCTCAAGTGACAATAGAAACATAGAATCATAGAATATTAGGTTTGGAAGAGACCTCAGGAGGTCATCAACCCCCTGCTCAAAGCAGGACCAACACCAACCATTTAAAGGAAGAGCTTGCTTATTTTAGCTAACAATCAAAGATCTCAAAATATGCAGTAGCTGTTCTTGAAATAGCAATGTCACTGGTAAGTAGACTCAAAATAGCAGGTTTTTTCTTTATCCAACTAATAAAGATTTTGCTGCAGACGGATGTATTCCTGCAATAAACATCAAGCCCAATGCTGTGTTCACAGTCAAGCAAGACTCCCACTGAGATTAACATACTTGGTCAGTCAAGGGCAGTTTAGCCTGAGTAAAGACTTCAGGTTTTGGCTCAAAATTAGTCCAAGGGCAAAATGAAAAGGTCAGCATGGATGTAGGTCTGGCTGTGTGGAGCAGAGTGGGAAGCATCTCTCTTTTTACATTCTGAAGACCAGACTGTACACTTCACTGCATGCAAATGCACTGCAGTACCTGCCGGAGCTCCCTGAAGTCAAGGGCGCTCTGTACTGGTGCAGTGAATTGCAAAAGTAGAGCCTAAGGGTGAACATCACTTCACCCCCATAAAGCTGAAGTAATCAAAATCAGTTAGGGTATGTCTACACTGCAATTAGACCCCCGTGGCTGGCTCATGCCAAATGACTCGAGTTTGTGCAGCTCAGGCTAAGGGGCTGTTTAATTGTGGTGTAGATGTTCAGGTTTGAGGTGGAAGGGTACCAAAGCTCAGGCTGCAACCTGAGCCCGAACGTCTAGAATGCCATTAAACAGTCCATTAGCCCAAGCTTGAGTCAGCTGGTACAGGCCATCCACAGGCTTTTTAATTGCAGTGTAGGCATACTTAGTGGCCTACAGGAGAAACCCAAACCATGACTGTAGGTGTTAGTGGTTAAAAACTTTCAGTTTATTTTTAAATTCAAAGAGGATGAAATTCACCCAAATGCCTGTGCCAAGTCTACTGCACCAACCCAGGTTTTTGTACTTCAAGATTTAAGTGGTATAAGAGCCTTGCATATATTCTTTGCATTGTGGTAAATTTCAACCATAATGATTTAAGACCTAACAGGCGCATTTTTACATTAATTAAAAAAACTCTATTTCAGTTCACTTTATCTGCCCTGAATGCAACTGACATTCCCCAAACATCTCACATTTGTGTATTCTGGGTTATTTGGGATTCTGAGAATACTTCAGACTAGTTTGTGTCAACAATTTACATCACTAAAGAGCCCAGTATTTCGCTAATGAACTATATAGAATTTCCCAGACAAGAAGCTTCTCATACAGAATTAAGGTTGCAAATATGTATCAATTACTTATGAGAACACAGGGTAATTGATAAGTGAATGAAATAAAGTAATAATCCATGCAGTATTTATGCATGTTACAATCGTAATAGCACTATTGATTCAGGGCTCTTTATGTGCCTATTAAGATGTCAATTCAGTTAATCAGGATATTAGAATGTAATCATGTAGAAAACGTAGATTTAAAAGAGTATTAGAAAGATCAGACAGAAGCTCAGCTTCAATTCACTTAGATACCATGGTGAAGGCGCAGTACAAAAATGTAGATTAGATTGGATAGATGTACAAAAATAGAGAGTGAGAAAGTATTTAGTTTGATGCCCACAAGCAGTAAGATAGACAAACTGGTAATAATTAGTGAGGGACAGATTCTGCTCTAATATACACCTGTGCAAACCTGATGTAATTCCAGTAACTACTCTCAATTTACATTTGCTGTACTGAGAGCAGACTTTGATCCATAGTAGTGGTTTTTTAAAATGAAATAAAAATTCACTTATAAAAGAACACTTCATTAGATGCATTATGTTTGTTTTCTAAATATAAGTAAAAGGTGGCACGTGTTCTTAGATATGCAGTATGTGTGGGGATGGGATGATTTGTTTAAAGGGTAAGAGATTTCTAGATGTTACATCTGAAGGCAAGGAACTGCTTCTCAAATGGACAACATTTCCAATCCAGCAGCCCTTCATCCTCAGAGTCTTATTGAAGTCAGTGAGCTTCTCACATGGGCTGCAGGATCAGTGCCAATATCAGCAGAGACATTTGGCACAGATGACCTCTTTTGAAAAAGGAAACTAACTGGAGTTAATAGTTTTCTTGATAACAGGAATAAATAAAAGAAACTGAACTTTTGCGAACAGGGGCTGCTAACAGGGAGTTTTGCAAGGGAGTTCTCCAGGTGAAGGAGGAGCAAATACAGGACCCTTGGGGTAAGTGACTGTCTGTAGTGTGTGTTTGTTTGTGTTTGGGGGTTACTTGCTGTGTACTGAGCTTGTGTTTGTCAGTCTGTTTGTTTGTTTGTTTGTTTGTTTGAAGGACCGTGTGCTGTGGCTGGCAGTTGGAAGCTGTGAGCTTCAAAGGAAGGTCTGAAGGCTAGAAGCCTCTGGTAATTGGCTGAGCCTTAATCAGTGGGCGGGGCATTCACCCAGGCCAGGGCTTTATAAAGCAGCGCACAAGCAACCAGGGAGCTTTTGCGAACAGGGGCTGCTAACAGGGAGTTTCACAAGGGAGTTGGGAAGGGGATCGGGAAGGGAGCGCGGGTCCCTTGCCAGTTCTATCTTATACCCTTTATTCCCCTTAAAACCTATAAACCAAACTACATTCAAAACTTCTTGCTTTAAACAACCCCTTCATTAACTAGGAGACAATGCAGGCAGAAGCCCAGCTGCAGAGTGGGGGCTATCCAGTTTATTGCACTGAGTGTAGCATGTATGATTACCTGCCCTGTGGGCGGGTGGCGTATGTGTGCGTTCGGTGCAAGGAGCTCCTGGCCCTCAGAGACCACGTACGGACTCTGGAGGCAAGGGTGGCGGAACTGGAGGAGCTAAGGGAGGCAGAGAGGTATGTTGATGAGGCTTTCCGGGACACTGTAGAATTGTCCCACCTCTGGTCAGACAGCCCCTGCGCTGTTGAGGAGGATGAAAGGCCCAGGGAAGCAGAGCAGTCAACAGGAGCAGAGGGAAACCTTCCCATAGTTGGGACCCTCCTTCCAGACGGTGCTGGGGTTGCCTCTCGCACTGAGGTTACCTCTCCGGGGGAGGGAACTCCAGTTGCTAGGAAAAGGCAGGTATTAGTATTGGGAGATTCGATCATTAGAAACATAGATAGCTGGGTTTGTGATGACCGGGAGAACTGTATGGTGACTTGCCTGCCTGGTGCGAAGGTTGCGGATCTCTCGAGGCATCTAGACAGACTTATGTGTAGTGCTGGGGAGGAGCCGGTGGTCGTGGTACATGTAGGTACCAATGACATAGGGAAGGGTAGGAGAGATGTCCTGGAGGCCAAATTTAGGCTGCTAGGGAAGAGACTGAAATCCAGGACCTCTATGGTGGCATTCTCAGAAATGCTCCCAGTTCCACGTGCAGGGCCAGGTAGGCAGGCAGAGCTTCAGAGTCTCAATGTGTGGATGAGACGATGGTGTAGAGAGGAGGGGTTTACATTCATTAGGAACTGGGGAAACTTCTGGAATGGGGGGAGCCTATACAGGAAGGATGGGCTCCACCTAAACCAAAATGGAACCAGACTGCTGGCATTAAACATTAAAAAGGTTGTAGAGCAGTTTTTAAACTAGGAGATGGGGGAAAGCCGACTGCTGCAGAGGAGCATGTGGATCGGACAGAGACTTCTCTTAGGGGAGAGTCTAATGATAGAGAATCTCCAGGTTATAGTCAGGAGCAGAGGATGGAAGAGGATAAAGTAGGGGCCAGATCAGATGATAAACATTCACATAAAAAAGAATCTGAAACATCAGAAAAGGGCAGACAAATAAACAGTGACAAGTTTTTAAAGTGCTTGTACACAAATGCTAGAAGTCTAAATAATAAGATGGGTGAACTAGAGTGCCTTGTGATAAAGGAGGATATTGATATAATAGGCATCACAGAAACCTGGTGGACTGAGAGCAATCAATGGGACACAATCATTCCGGGGTACAAAATATATCGGAAGGACAGAACAGGTCGTGCGGGGGGGGGGGGGGGGGGGGGAGTGGCACTATATGTGAAAGAAAATGTACAATCAAAAGAAGTAAAAATCTTAAGCAAATCCGCATGTTCCATAGAATCTCTATGGATAGAAATGTCATACTCTAATAAGAATATAACATTAGGGATCTATTACCGACCACCTGACCAGGACGGTGATAGTGATGATGAAATGCTAAGGGAAATTAGAGAGGCTATCAAAATTAAGAACTCTATAATAGTGGGGGATTTCAATTATCCCCATATTGACTGGGAACATTTCACTTCTGGACGAAATGCAGAGATAAAATTTCTCGATACTTTAAATGACTGCTTCATGGAGCAGCTGGTACGGGAACCCACAAGGGGAGAGGCAACTCTAGATTTAGTCCTGAGTGGAGCGCAGGAGCTGGTCCAAGAGGTAACTATAGCAGGACCACTTGGAAATAGTGACCATAATACAATAGCATTCAACATCCCTGTGGTGGGAAGAACATCTCAACAGCCCAACACTGTGGCATTTAATTTCAAAAGGGGGAACTATGCAAAAATAAGGGGGTTAGTTAAACAGAAGTTAAAAGGTACAGTGACTAGAGTGAACTCCCTGCAAGCTGCATGGGTGCTTTTTAAAGACACCATAATAGAGGTCCAACTTCAATGTATACCCCAAATTAAGAAACACAGTAAAAGAACTAAAAAAGAGCCACCGTGGCTTAACAACCATGTAAAAGAAGCAGTGAGAGATAAAAAGACTTCCTTTAAAAAGTGGAAGTCAAATCCTAGTGAGGCAAATAGGAGCATAAAAACTGCCAAATTAAATGCAAGAATGTAATAAGAAAAGCCAAAGAGGAGTTTGAAGAACGGCTAGCCAAAAACTCCAAAGGTAATAATAAAATGTTTTTTAAGTACATCAGAAGCAGGAAGCCTGCTAAACAACCAGTGGGGCCCCTTGATGATCGAGATACAAAAGGAGCGCTTAAAGACGATAAAGTCATTGCGGAGAAACTAAATGGATTCTTTGCTTCAGTCTTCACGGCTGAGGATGTTAGGGAGATTCCCAAACCTGAGCTGGCTTTTGTAGGTGACAAATTTGAGGAACTGTCATGGATTGAAGTGTCACGAGAGGAGGTTTTGGAATTAATTGATAAACTTAACATTAACAAGTCACCGGGACCAGATGGCATTCACCCAAGAGTTCTGAAAGAACTCAAATGTGAAGTTGCGGAACTGTTAACTAAGGTTTGTAACCTGTCCTTTAAATCAGCTTCTGTACTCAATGACTGGAAGTTAGCTAATGTAACGCCAATATTTAAAAAGGGCTCTAGAGGTGATCCCGGCAATTACAGACCGGTAAGTCTAACGTCTGTACCAGGCAAATTAGTCGAAACAATAGTTAAGAATAAAATTGTCCGACACATAGAAAAACAAACTGTTGAGCAATAGTCAATATGGTTTCTGTAAAGGGAAATCGTGTCTTACTAATCTATTAGAATTCTTTGAAGGGGTCAACAAACATGTGGACAAGGGGGATCCAGTGGACATAGTGTACTTAGATTTCCAGAAAGCCTTTGACAAGGTCCCTCACCAAAGGCTCTTATATAAATTAAGCTGCCATGGGATAAAAGGGAAGGTCCTTTCATGGATTGAGAACTGGTTAAAAGACAGGGAACAAAGGGTATTAAAGATTAGAGGTATGGAGCAGCTTCTATATTAGAAGAGATTAAAAAGTCTGGGACTGCTCAGCTTTGAAAAGAGATGACCAAAGACAGATTTGATAGAAGTCTATTAAATCATGAATGATGTGGTGAAAGTGAATAAGGAATTATTTACCCCTTCACATAACAAGAACCAGGGGGCACCCGATGAAATTAATAGGCAGCAGGTTTAAAGCAAACAAACAGAAGTACTTCTTCACACAAGTAAACCTATGGAACTTGTTGCTAGGGGATGTTGTGAAGGCCAAAAGTATAACTAGGTTCAAAAAAGAATTAGATATATTCGTGGAGATAGATCCACCAATGGCTATTAGCCAAGATGGCCAGGGCTGCAAGGTGCTCTAGATGTCCCTGGACCTGTGACTGCCAGAAGCTGGAACTGGACAACACAGGATGGATCATTCACTAATTCCCTTGTTCTATCTATTCCCTCTGAATCATTGGTACTAGCCACTGTCGGAAGACAGGCTACTGGGTTAGATGGACCATTGTTCTGACCCAGTATGATCATTCTTATGTTCTACTACACAGTGGCCTCAGAGACGAGGTTTAAGACTGTGGGGTTGCACAGGTATAACGAAAGGCAGAATTCACCCTGGCAGGCTTTCTTGGTGTCCTTCCCCAGTTGCTGAAGTGGCTGTACTTTATTTTAAATTAAGATTACTTTGATGACAGTTTGATATTTTTAGTCTACTCTATTAGTATTTGCCCACTTCAGAGATTAATCTTTAAGATTTGAAAATATATTTAGTCTGCAGAAATATCTTGCCAACAAGAACGAGCTAGGCAGAAATTGAAATCTGCATGGGAAGTGAGAAACTTTTATTTACAGTGGAAAAGATTTTCAACTCCTTGTATATTTTGTGGGTGAATAAATTCTGTCTAATTTTTCTTTCATATTGCCATGGCTAGTGTTTCATTTTCTTTTTTGCTGTGTCCAGTACATTCTTCCATACACCTGAGGTTTTGTGAATTTGCTGAAATTAGTACCTATATCAGAAACAACCTACGATGGGCAGGGGCAAGTTTTCACTTCCTATGTTAAAGTGGAACACTCAAGGAAGAAAGGGCAACATTTTTAGTCTCATACTGTGTCGATAGAAAGGTTAACTCATTACTTGCCATCCCATATCAGTAAGAGTGAAGAAAACTTTGTCTTGCTTGCCTTTGAGTGAGTATTATTGAATCACTGCCACTGACATAAATTTTCACACAGACTAATCATGAACTTTTCAGTGTGCTCTGATGTAGATCATCAACAAAAATAACATGAAAGGAAATGGTTACATGATCTTTCAAGTGTTTGCTACTGTGTATTGATTTTTGTGGGGAATTTGCAATGAGGTAACTACTTGCTAGAGGGTGTCAGACAACATTGTTTCTTATGTCCATTTTTCACTTTACCCATTTCTCCCCCCGTCCCCCCGACTTGATCTTTAGACTATTTCTTTAACCCATAAGAGGACCCAGGAAATAAGTTTTAGATTAGTGTACCTGCTGTTTGGACTAATACATAAAAAAACCTTTAGTGTTTTAATGATAAATCTTTGATTTTAGGGAATAGCTCAGGGGGAAATATTCACAGATTACTAACTTGCAAACTATCCCATGTAAAATGAGTTTGGTGGTTTTAGTCCATTTCCCAGGATGCAAGTGTCCATTTTACCAAAAAAAAGTGTGCTGACAAAAGTAGCATTAGTGCCATCCAAGAGAGGCCAAGAACTGAATGAGCACAAGGATTCAACTCTTCTCTGACCTACTCTCCACATAGTCTCCCCATGTTGCAGTTAAGGACTGCATACAGACAAAGGATGGTCTTGCAGTTAAGGCAATGGGCAGAGATTAAGGAGATGTGGATTAAATTTCCAGCTCTGCCACAGACTTCCTGAATCTGTGGCAGAGCTGAAAATTTTCAAAAATGCATAAGTGACTTAGGAGCCTAAGTCCAATTAAATGATAATGGGATTTAGGAGCCTAAATCACATATGGTAGATGCTTTAGAAAATTTTGTCCTTAGTCTCTTTGCCTCAATCTCCTTAGTTTAAAAATGGGAATAATACTTCTGTACTTCAGGGATGTTATGAGATTTGGGAGAAAGTCAGCCATTAGAGAAAGTGCTTCCATATGAGAATAATAACATAAATGGAGGATTGATGCTTTTGGTGAATTAGTCTGGAGTAAGTTCACACTGCTGCCTGTGCTTTATTATCTCTTCTGTGGCTTTAGATACGTCATCCAGGCTGTCAATATGGACTGTTCATAAACACTAAAATTTATTCAAAAATATTAATCATACTTTAAAAAGACAGAAACGCCCTTGGGAGAAACAACCAGAACAAACCATAAACAAACTCAAAATAGACATGCCCCTTTAACCCAAAACTAGAAGGTTAGCTATTAAAAAAAATGTGACTGAAGCTCTTTAGTTTTAACTGGGAATCAGAAGAGACAATTTTCTCTTTGTGACAGCTGCTATAAGAGACACCCTATTAATGGTAGTGACACGCTGCAGTTTCATTACCTTTGGCCTAGTAACTGCCAACTAATGACAACAAATGACATTTGTTTGAGGCTTTTCATATAACCATCTCTCCCAAATTACTTGATCATTTCTTACATATCCTGAAAAAGATGCAATACTATTAGCATTCTGCATGGTTTTACTGCCATAAGACAGTAATATTGTTTCCTAACAGGCATCACAGAACTGAATAATGGAAGTATCAGAGGGGTTAGAAGTTCACAGACAGGTGTGAAAAATGCACTGAAGATATGTTTGATTTCTCTGTTAGCTAGTGAGCCAGTAGGGAGAACATACACATTGTTGTGTCTGTTCACATAAACCAGATGGAAGCAAAAGATAACAGAGGATGTTCAAACTGAGATCAATCCCATAAACAGGACTTTGTCACAGCAACTGCAATGGATTAAAAAAGGATGAAAAATACAGATTAAAAAAAAGCATAGTATGTTTATGCTAAAAGTTACTTTGCAAATGTGGGAGAGCACCTAGCTAACATGTATCTGCTATGGCCAAATTGTTCAAGAATCCATGTTAAGGCACCAAAATAAGATTGGTCTTATTTTCAAAGGTGCTGAGCACATGCAGATCAGTGTTTTTCTTGGAAGAAAGGATACTTAATTTGGTGCCTAAATATAGATTTAGGAGTCTTATTTTAAAACCTAAAAGTTTCAAATGTAGGTGCCTAGAAACATATAGGCCAACATGTTCAACACCTCAGAACTCAGTTCATTTTTCAGTGTTCCTGGAGAAAGGATGAGATTGGGTCTCCTTGACACCTGGACAAAATGCTAGCTTTAAATGGCTGTCGTCAGAGGAAAGTCTCCTAGCCATGTCATAGTTTTCAGGAATTTTGCACGTGGAGTATTCCAATATTTAAAGAATAAGGGCAGGATCATGGTTGTAATGCACTGCCTGCGCTAAGAGATAGGTAGGTGAGCACTAGCTACTGCTCCCAACTGTTCCCTCTACTGCCATTCCAGGATGAGATTCAAACCAAGATTGTGCTGTTGAAACACAAATCTCTGCTTTTTTTTTTTTTAGAACACAGAGTGCAGAGTGTATTTCTCTCATGCTGGCCCAGGGCTCTTAAACATCTGCTTTGCTCCATCTCTTTTGGGATATCTAACGCTACTATCAGTGCTGAAATCCCCTGCCTGTCAACTGCGCAAGCATTGGGATTGAGCCTGGCCCATTAGCTAAGGTGAAAGGTTCTCTTCACCTTCACCTCCTCAGCACTACACACCAGCATGAAACTAAGTACCATCTTAATCTATGTGTGCATCTAAAGTTAGGATTAGAGCCAAGCGGGAACCTTTTGGTCCCACAAAACTTTTCAAGATTTCAAAAATCTTCCAGTTCCACATCAGGGAAAAAAACGAAACCTGCCTCAAGTCAGGCAGAGCAGGGACTTAAACCTGGGTCTTCCCCATCATAGGTGAGTGCCCACTGGGCTTTCAGCTAATGGCTATTCTAGAGTGAGGTCTCTTTCTCTTAAATTCCATCCTGATCTGAGAAACTTTTCCAACAAAAGTTTTGTTGAAGCGGTACATTCCCACTAAAAATTTCAGTTTTGATTAATTTGCATTTTCTAGGGAAAAAAACTCCCAACCAACTCTAGACAAGATGAATGATAATGTGAAATTGGAGACTGAATTTAACAGCCAGTGTCTGATGCCTGATAGACATGTGCAACACCATTCAGGGGGAGGTGAAAGTGTACCACTGAGTGCAAAAATTGGCCCTAAATGTTTATTCTTTGAACATATAGTGATTCCTTAAAGACATGTCTTTAAAGGGATGAAAGAGCACTATGGCTTTTGTCCATCTCTAAAGGCTAGACCAGAGAGTGGTTTATGAGTTTGCTGGTACCTTAAAGCTAATGGACATAGCCCTTTAATAAACAGTGCATGCTTTGAGATCCCAAGATCCTGGCTCCAAACATCCAGAGGCACCAATACAAGTAGTGGTCCATAAGGGATTTGAATTACTATGCACTTCTGAAGCTTGGGATAATCTTTCCCAGTCAGATAACTCTTGCTAATACAATGTGGCTCTTTGTCCCCCTCTACTGGCTAAATTGTGAATATAGGTTTATGAGTCTGCTACCAAATTAAAACTAACAGATACAACCTTTAGCTTAAACAGTAAAAGCTTATGCCTTTAGATTCAGAGGTCCTGAGTTCAAGCCATGCAGATGATGTAATAAGAGGAATGATTACACTTGTAAAAACAAATGTGATGTTTTCCATTATTCTCCATATGCTATTCTCCATATGCTAGCACCTAAATGTGAACTGTACAACTAGGATTGAGAAACAACCCCCTTCCAGTCTGTTCTACCCTGCACCCTTACAAATGTACTGGAGGAACAAAATTCAGATAATATTGAGGAAGATTAGGGGCAGTCATTGTCCCTAGAAAGACGTTTTTTCATGTACAGTGGCCTGTTTTTGAGAGCATTTCTTTTTATTCTTACTTTTCTTCTCTAGTTGCCTTTAAACAAGGACATGTTTCATTTTTATCTGATGAGTCATTCAAATCATGTAACCAAAATTATATTTTCATTGACACTTATTAATAGTACTTCACAGTATATTTCCTTTTAACGGGACGGATGGTTGGCAATTATGCAAATATTCTTTAGCTTTCCCCTTTCACATTAGTTACACCAGTAACTCTGAGGCTTATACTAATGGGAGAACATTTATGCTTACAATAATTCATCTAACTTTTCAGAGATGTGTGTTAGTATGAGATTATATATGTATCTTGCTTTTTGGTATCCACAAATGCTATACTACTACTTAGGATTCATATTGCTTTCCTCCTTCAAAGTGCTTCACCAGCATTAGCTAATAAATTTTCACAATACCCGTATGTGTTGGTTAGTGAATATTTGTATTATCATTTTCCATATGGAGAAACTGAAGCAGAAAAGTTAAGAAACTTGCTCAGGACTACAGAATGAATGTGTGTTCAGCCCAATCTTTATAAAACATGACTTTTTATGTACAGACATCTTTTTCTGACTAGTAAACATAAAATATTATCCACCCAAGTGGCAAATATACTAGATCAGTCACCTCATTTCCTATATTAGGCTTGGTTTATTATGCAGTCAAGTCTGGTTTTTAAGTGTCCCATCTGAATTGCATTTTAGTGAATTTAGTGATTGTGGAAATTACCTTCCTGGGGGAATGAATTCTTCAACTCCATTCTGTCATTGACCTTTCTACTGAGACTATCAATATGTTTGTGTGATGTAGACATATCTCCTTTGAATTGGACTGAGGCCACTAACTCATTTTACATAGATCACCAAACCATCATAGAAGAATAATGGTGACTTCTTGTTACCACTGACTGGGCCAGATTTAGAGAAACAGCCATGAGGTAAAAGGTTCCATATCTTAATGAAAATTTCTTGAGGGATCTAGTCCTCCTTTGCCCTTACTCTCATTTAAAAAGTCTTCATGAATACTTCTTTTGTAGTCTCTTCTCAGTGTTTGTTTCTGCACTTTTCCAATGAGAATATTTACAAGTTATACATTAGAACTTCTCATTCCTATGGCTTTTCTTCAGAGGACAAAATATGTTAGTAAACAGATGTTTGCAAATTCTTTTAGATAGTTTAGTAACAGACAAACAGAAATAAAACAAAAACGAATTATCCTTAAAAGCACATTAAGGTTATGGTACTGAAAAAAACCCAAGATACTGTATAAAAGTGATGTTCTGTCAGAGATGAAAAACTTTACACCATTAAACAGTTAGGAGTGTAGTTCTCTGTGGAGGATCATAAACATGCATACTGTAGTTCTTATGCAACAGACCATAACAACTTGGTTAGATTGCCACATTTGCTTCCCTTAGGGGAAATTCATTAAGAAATATACTGTTTGGCAATATCAGAATAAATGAGTATAACCTACATAACAAATACAATATTATCGCAATTTCCAAAAGAAAACTTTGGATAATTTCTCCTCTTCTGAAGCCTGGCCCTTCTCTTATTGAAGTCAGTGGCAACACTAAGGGCAGGTCTTCACTACGGGGGGGGGGGGGTCGATTTAAGATACGCAAAGTCAGCTACGCGAATAGCATAGCTGAATTCGACGTATCGCAGCCGACTTACCCCGCTGTAAGGACGGTGGCAAAATCGACCTCCGTGGCTTCCCGTCGACGGCGCTTACTCCCACCTCCGCTGGTGGAGTAAGAGCATCGATTCGGGGATCGATTGTCGCGTCCCGACGAGACGCGATAATTCGATCCCCGAGAGGTCGATTTCTACCCGCCGATTCAGGCGGGTAGTGTAGACCTAGCCTCAGTTTGACTTCAATGGGCGCAAAATAATAGTAATAACTACCTGGCATTTATATAGCAGTTTTCATCCATAGGTTCTCATAGCACTTTACAAAGGTGATGGACTGGGTGCTTAATTTGCTGTCCCAAGTCTTTCTTGGCAACCAGAGGAGTCTGTGAACAAAGTGCTCACCTGCATGGAAGTGAATGGAATCACCTGCAAGGTTTAGTGCAGTGGCTCTTAAGCTATCACTATGGAAACCTTCATGGAGGTCTGCAGAAAAGACACATTTTGAGAAACCAATCGGAGTGAGGAGGGACTGTTAGAAAGTGGGGCGAGGAGACAGTCCATGAGTGTATCTTCTTCTTCTTACCATGTGGTTGGTAGAACAGAAGTTAGAGAACCACTGATTTGTGCTTTAACTTGTTGATCAACTACATGGCTCTAGCTTTCAGAAGCAAATTAATACAATAGTGCAAGTGTAGAGAGTCAGTGCTAACTCTCAGTCAATATACAATTAAGCTTCGCTATGATGTGATGTCACAAGACTATGGTTTAGCACTGCTCTTTAAGCAAGCACTCAGTTACATAAATAGGTAATGGTAAAAGCTTCCCATAGCACAAGGCAAGAAAGCGATAGAACATTTTAAGTAGCATTTGAAACCCATGTATTCTAACAGGGCTATTGCTGTTTCAGTGGCCGACAGTACAGATCGAACCTAGCCTTTGCTGAACTGCTTTGCAAAATTATCGGCACATCTCCAGTAACAGAACTATTAATCAGTCGGAGCACAGAATTTCCTAAAGTCGATGGATACTTCATACTGCTTTAATATAAAGGCGGGGGGGATATATTAAAAAAATACAAATGGAGTGGAGTCTATACTTCAAGAAAACATCTTCCTGGTTTGTTCTATTCTCAACCGTGGCTCTCTCAACAGCCCAACCCTGCTGGGTCTGCACATCAATGGTCAGTGCCACCATCACAACCATGTACAGCCACTGTCTAAGGCTTCCTATGAAAATGATTAAACAGCATTATTTAAAAACCACAGATGCCAGGTAGGGCATGTGCGGTCATGGGAAATTGCTGCTTCTTAGCGTATGTCTTCTTTGCACAGTTTGGCAGGGCTCTTTCCCATGTGTTGCCCCAACCTTCCTCCCGTTCACACGGGACCCTTAGAAACATGACAGATTGGGAAACCCAAAAGTGGCTTGGATTTTTTTTTTAATTACATACTTAATTTCTGCAGGAATCACAGATTTTAGTATATATCATAACAAAAATTCTACTTGGTAAATGCGACACTTGATTCATTTTTATATTTTGACTATACTATGATTCTGCATGGAAGTTCCCACTGGACTCTTGGCTGTTAAAATTTATAAAATTATTAATATTTTGGGGGCAAATTCATCCCTGGGATGACTTCACAGATTTCAATAAATTTAGCTCAAGGATGAATTTGACCTATTCCTAATTCTGACCAACAGTGAACAGTCTAATCACATCAGGTACTTATACTGGAGGTGATGCATAGTTCCACCATTTCGGGCATCGGTAGGACTAAACCAGAGGGGAGAATTCTACCATCAGTAAGATTTCTCTCGGCTTCAGTTCACATAACTTCTGTAATTAAATACAACAATTTACTTTTTGGAAACCTACATGATATGAAATTCTCAGCATCTGAAGACTGATCTGTGTCATCTGTGCTCCCTTCTTCCTTCTTTAAATACTTACAAATCAATAGAACTCTTTCCTATCAAAGCCCCACACAAGTCAATAAAATATCTCCTCCCACAGATATGACAAACAATGAATATGAGAAACTTTAAAGAGATGGATACTGCAGTAAGTAGTATGTGGACTATATAAGGCACCAAGGTGTTCCCTTAAACACCGGTGACAAAAATGAAGAGAGCCATCAGGTCCTCTTAGGAAATGATCTGTGAAGAGAGATATATAATTCTTGCAAGCTGATGAGCACTCCCATTGAATTCATTTGGGAGCTAAAGGTACTTGTTAGTTTGTAGGATAAGGTTCCAAGGCCCCTATCTGGCAATGGGCTCAGAATCGGGATCTAGGCTTGCAGTATTGAAACACAGCTAGCACATTTCAAACACATTATCTGTGAGCAAGAAAAGCCTATTCCTTATATTTGACAGACATAAGTTAACGAAAACAAAAATGTACCTGCCAGGAAATTTTCTGTAAGCTGCTTCTCTGATGTAACTTTGTTAGGATGAGTGATGTACATTTCTATAGAAAATGATTGGCTATATCTGCATTTTCCTTTTCAGATAAACATCTGAAGATCAATTTAGTTGCATCTGGAATTTTTTACTTTGATCAGTTAGCTAGATTCCAAGGATCTAAAGATTAAACACGAAGCAGAGATATCAGTATTACCAGTTGGACAAAGAATAGAGCATGAAATTGGTTAAAAACATGACAGTGCAGTTAATTAAAACAGAAGTTATTATGACAATACTTTTCTTATCAGATCACAAATTGTCAGTATATGCCACCAGATTAGATTTCAGGATGGCACTAGAGAGGAAATTTCAGTACATTAGCCTTATGTGGACTTTAATGCTGCCAAAAATTAGGTAGAGTGTGAAGATGTGGTAGATTGTCATTTTCTGCCCTGAAAGCATTCTGTCAAGAAAAGGCCCCAGCTGTGCAGCATTAGAGAGGCAGAGCTGGCCACAGAAGAGTAGCTGTGTACATGTGGGACCCAGACTTGTCCAAGGACTCAGCAAAAAAATTAACATTAACTTAAAAAACAACCAACCGTCTCCTGGTAAGCTGTGGTCAGAATTTTCCACTTGAAAGAGCAGAAGAGACAGGATGAACAACCTCTGCCCAAGAGGCAATATTGAACTATGATGCATAGAACTTCTGGCAGTTCTACGGTCAGGACCAAGACTGGAACTTCACTAGGTTTGCACAGAAAGGATCCTCTCACAGAACTGCAATATTGATGCCTTGCTGACTCTTCAAACATATTTTGATTTTTTTATGATCTGCTAGGATCACATATTTTGGAATCACAAAGAAAACTAGACATGCAGGTTTCTTTGCTGGCATGAGAGAGTCTAACACACAGAGAAATGGATTTTCGAACCTGGGAACCCAAATACGCTCATTTAAGTAGTTAAATTTGTAGCAAGTTTGAGTTTTAAGGTCCAGATCCCCTTACCCTTTCTTAGCCCAAGTAGTTAGGTGGCATACTGGGCTGAGGCATGTCAGGCAGGAATACATGTTAGGGAGGAATACTTGCTTCCAGCCCAGCAAATGGCTGCAGATTCAATGAATGGAGGTTACTTTAAGTTGTAGAAGCAGCCCTCCATGCCCATCATGGGGCAGAGGACGGGAGAACACATGCAGTGATGGATCATCTGGAGCCTGTCCCATCCACTATGCTACTACACAGGGAGCACACATGGAGTGGGGTTCCCAATGTCCTCCCAAAATCTCCCCACAAGCTTGTGCAGAGGAATCACACCAATTTCACTGTTAGGTAATCATCCGGTCACAGAGGTGTGGGTACCTTTTGTCCCCTAAGTGCCAACTTGTTAGTCCAAATGCAGAATGGGGCAATCCAATTAAGACACAATTGAAAATTGGGCCCTGTGCATTAATCTTAGGATGACGACAGTCAGTTAGCATTTCATTTGGGTCCTCTGGTCATCAAAGTCTGTCTCAGACTGCTTTCATTTTTCCAGTACATTTCATGCACTGTGTGTTGGTTTCTGCTCTAGGGCATTGTTCAGAGGCAGGTTGGCCGGTATAGCTGCTCTACTATTCCAAAAGAAAAATCAGTGTCCATTGTAGCATTTTCCTTCCTATGTTATGATGGGTGTAAAGATGATTCTGTACATTAGAAAGCTGCCTATACAAATATATGTAATTCTACTGAGCATAAGCAGCATAACACCTTTAAATCTCAGTATATCTCTTACTTCATCTGATGGGTGTTTTTGGAAAGAGAATTAATATACATTAATATACAAATTTTCCATTTGAGTCGGTATATAAACTTTTGGAAACCTTTTGTGAACTTGTAAGCCAAACACCTTTCTTTTAAGCTTCAATTCCAGTTTACACTCTATTTAAAAAGTGCCCAAAGGGGATTTTCTTAAATTTTATTATTTAAAAAATGGATCACAAACTGGCAATTTATAAATCAAATTTAATCTTTAATCAATTTTTAAAGCCACATTATAAATTCTTTAAATATGCTTTTCTTTTCATACTCTTATATCATCTTATCTGTAATAGTAAGAAGAGCACAGCTACAATGTATTGTATAGACTAAGAACAGAGGGCCAAGTTCTCCTTTCACAAACATTGGTGCAAACCCAGTGTCACTCCATTCAGGGGAATTCACCCTTGAACTGTGCTTCCTTTGTACCAAATAAACAGTGTGAAGCATCCACAATGGGCTCAAGACTTTTCCAGGGAATAACCCTTGCACAGGGAGTCACAGAAATGATTCTCCCAGCTCCAGATTCTGCCATCGAATGTCCCCTGCATCAAGGCCTTCTCGGGCAGGAGTGTGTGTCTGGTAGGGTGTGGAGGCAGGGAGAGGGGTAGTGGCCAGGTTAGTTCTATGCTACAGTGAGGATGCCAACACAGGCCACTGCTTATCAACGTTTCTTTGTACTCCCCACTTGTCTGTATCCATCTGTTGTCTTATACTTAGATTGTAAATCCCTTGGGGGCAGGCACTGTATTTTTGTTCTGTGTTTGTACATCGCCTAGTATAATGGAGTCTCCTAGATGCTATGGTAAATAATTCTCCACTACTGTAATGACTCTCAGATGGGCTTCCATAATTTGCAATATGCTGAACTGGCTTCCAGCAATCTCTGAATAGTGAAGTCAAAAGCTGCCTGTCTTCTGCCCTAGCACCATCACTACCATTGGTGCAGGGATGAATCTGGTCCATTGTCGTCAGGTTTCTCCTGATTTACACCAGCGTAAGTGAAGGGAGACTCAGAGCCAGAGTTTCAAAACTTTTGTGTTACATTAGAAAGTTGTTATATGTAGACAGAAGTGGTCAGATGTGCACTTTAAAGGTTATGATGGGTGTTTGGTTGTTAGTTCATTTCTATTGACTATTTTTCTTATAGCTCAAGCTGGGAATAATGCCACTGTATAACAAATCAGTTCCAGAAAAGAGAATTAAGAAAACAATATTCAAGAGAACTTCTCCTCTAGCAGGGACTCTGCTGCACTTTAGCTCCCTTGACCAAAGGATAAGCTGGCTCCTGTTATTTTTCTGCTGCTGTTGGTGCTTCTCAAATTAGGCTGACAGCTTGGTTGCCACAATCTGGATCTTTTCATGCTGAGAAGCTCAGTTGAATCATCCACAGACTGAACTGCCTGTGGAACGGATCAAACATTATCTGTAAGCGTTTGATCCTAAAAACCTGAAGAAGATGGAATGTCGGATGTGATTTCACACCCCATCAATGTTTTGGGGGGAACTGACAGGTAATCAGTAGGACATGGAAGAAAAATCCAGAAATAATCATTGGATATTTCATGGATTATACCCCAACCTTTATTAATAAACCAAAGTCTTTGGCTAAAGCCAAAAAATGATCGTGCACTTGAGGCTAGGATTGTTCTGTGCTGTCTCCTGTGAAACTCAGAACTCTGGTTTGTGGTCGCACTTGCTTCTTCTCCAACATTTTCTGTAGAAGGGGAAATCTGCAATAACTTACACTGTCTCTACTAACCAATGCTGAGGTTTTCATAGAAGGCCTTATTAGAAGGCCTAGCAAGATGCCAGCTCTGCCAGTAATGCCCACCTTCTTCAACCATTTGCTAGATTTTCCAACACTCACTTTCATGCTTTCTCCTATGCTTCCCCCTCATACATAGCTCTCTGTAAATCTACATTGGGTAAACTTCTAATTTTCCTTTTTCAAACCCCTCCTTAAAACTCTCCCTGGTTGTGATGTTTCCAAAGAAACCCACAAACAACAGTTCAGCAGCTGGTGTGCTGATACTACTACTTAACACAACAACCAGCATTGTCCCATTCTTTCCTTATGTTCTCCACTCTGCATCCACCTGTTGTTTCTTGTTTTATACTTAGACTGTAAGCTTGGACAGAGACCATCTTTTTGTTCTGTGTTTGTACAGTGCCTAACACACTGGGATCCTGATCTGTGAGTGAGGCTATTAGGTACTACCACTATACAAAGAAATAAACAAGTTAGGCACCTAAATTCTATTGAAATCCAATTGAAGTTGAACACCTCGTTCCCTCAGGTTCTTTTGAAAATCTTGCCCTGAAGATCTGCAGCTAATAGTTGGGCCATAAGGGCTTTCTTGTATAATTGTTAAGACACTTTTTGTGGCCCCTGAGAGAAGGCACAATTTCTTAAGAGCAAAGGGACATTCACTTTACCTTAGACTCCAGGTGACTTTTTAAAAATATATTTAATAGCAACAGAGTATCAATGACTGCACTAAGTAGCTAATAAAGTTTCTGCAGTGCTTGGATGAATGTCTTTTTAAAAATAAATTGAAGAATAAATGCTAAATAAAATATTTAAACTCAAGTACAAACTAAAATAAGATTAAAAATGAGAGAAGATTCTGATATCCCACCAAGCCATTTTGAAAGCCAAAAGGAGGCTATCAATACTACTTAGCCTTGGCTATCTTTCTGTCTGTTCACTCATTTTATACCATGACCATTGTTAGTGATTTCTGAATATACAGAAATGTTTCTTTCCAGAGCTCAAACTATTTAGAGAGAAAAAATGATTTGATTTTAAATAAATTCCACCAAAAGTCAGCTATGAATACTGAGACCAACACTCATATGATCCCAACAGCATTTACATGATTTCACAAGTTCTGCTTTGGGAATACTAAAGCTCACTTAAAGTAAAAGCCACATAATCCTCAGAATACATAAGGAACGTGCTCACAAGGTCATAGTCCTTTTCCACTGGCATTTACTTACTGTACAATAATTTTCATCAGTGAAACCGAGGTACACTCTCTCTCTCTCTCTCTAATAAAAAAAATCTTTATTTACCTTACCAATGTCAATAAAACCAGACAACACACTAAGCCATTTTAAATACCACCACCACAAGTTTAAAACTAATAAAAGATTAAAGAAAAATAAATAGCCCACAGCCACATCAATCCTTCTCCTGGAAAAACGGGGCAAGAGACTTCAAAAGTGAGTTTTCTGAGAAACTCCCTATACAGAGACAGAGGTTTGGGGGCCCACAGGAATTGGTTTGTGATGAGATCTTCCAGTCTCATGGATCCATGGGATTTGGAAGGAAGGGACCTCCTGAGAACTGGAGACAGGGGCCATCTTGCATGGATGGATATTCCCTGACCTTCCCCACACCCCAACAGTCTGGCTCCTGCAGGAGCTGTGTTGCCACTGGCCAAATGCCCTTCAGCTGCTTAGTGGCAATCAAGCAGCATTAACTCCCTGTCTGTTCAGATATCTGTGGGCTAAGCAGGGAATAGTGGTATGGAACTTGACAGCTTGTGCGCGCCACTCTTTCCTGCCACCTGCCTAACAAAAATCATGCCATCCTTTCTTCCACTACAGCATTTGATGGGTGAAAGATGGCACTAATATCTGGATGGATCATGAGTCTAACCTGGAAGTAGCACTCAGAATGCCAAGGTGGATGCATTGTGATAATGGTATTGGCCCAAAGCCAAACTGCTTCCCTGTTTTCTTTTTAAATGTGGGAATCTCACAGTTTGGAGTTGCCTGACAGATTTCTTTTAGTATTTCTTATTAGTTCAATCACTGAATGAATCATCTGTTTGCAGCATGCCACAAAAACTTCTAATTTGCCCTCAGAGTTTGCCATAAACAAAAATAAAGCACGATCAATAACACGTCAGGTTGATGTGCTGTATTATATTATTCCTCAGTAGGGAAAGAGAAAATCAAGGTTGGACCATTAAACATGTGCTAAAGGAATATTTCCTATCACCAACCAGACAATTAATGCAGCCATGATTTTAATCTACTGTACATTGTGCAATGTAGGCAGAAAGAACATGGGCTGAAGTTTCAATTTGGTTATCTATATCCTGCAGAAGGCCTAACTCATAGTTCAGCTAAAAAGCCTGTGTGAACTGGGATAATTGCTTAGGAAATTCAGTTTGAATTCATGGAGCTCCTAACATGCTAATTCAACTCAAGGAAGGGTTTATGGAAGGAGTAGAATGGTGTGGCCCCCAAAGATCTGTGGGAATTTCCTTTGAGTAGTGCAGCATGCATACTATTCCCTAGGCTCCTTTTCTCATGGTAGCATTGCTCCCAAGGTATCTTAAGGTAATTGATTAGAGCTGGTCAGAACCTGGAATTCCCATTCTTCAGGACATTCCAAAACTATGATTCCCTCCCCCCATTCTGAGTTGGAGCAATAGCAAAATTTTTTTGAAATGCACGGGAGTAGAAGGCTCATTGAGCCCAGTCCTTCTGTCTCAGACAACATAATGTAATAGTTGAAACATTTCAATTAATTATATGATATATATTTTATTTTTATATGATTTTATAAATTGATAATTGGTTTTGAAATTTGTATTCTAATTGGTTTGGTAATTGTACTTGGTTTGCTCAATTAAATGACCCCCAATCCCCAGCTGACTCAAATCAGCCAGGATTGTGTGGCTATGTAGACTCTCTCCTTAGGCCCACATATGAATGTTTTGGCAAAAAAAAATTTAATCCAAAAATATTGCCCAGCTTTTATCAAGATTATACCCCTACCTGGAGTTTACCTCGACTAGTTATAAATTTGTTAGTCTCTAAGGTGCCACAAGTACTCCTCGTTCTTTTTATGATTATATAATGAGATATCTAACTCAAGATAGAATGAGGAGTACTTGTGGCACCTTAGAGACTAACTAATTTATTTGAGCATAAGCTTTCGTGGGCTAAAGCCTACTTCATCAGATGCATGCAGTGGAAAATACAGTAACAAAAAAACTTCAAAAACAGACTCCAACGAGAAACTGCAGAACTAGAATTAATTTGCAAACTGGACACCATTACATTAGGCTTTAATAAAGACTGGGAATGGATGAGTCATTACACAAAGTAAAAACTATTTCCCCAGGCTAATTTCCCCCCTACTGTTACTCACACCTTCTTGTCTGTTTGAAATGGGCCATCCTGATTATCACTACAAAAGTTTTTTTTCTCCTGCTGATAATAGCCCACCTTAATTGATTAGTCTCGTCAGAGTTGGTATGGCAAGACCCATTTTTTCATGTTCTCTGTGTATATATATATCTTCCTACTGTATTTTCCACTGCATGCATCCGTTGAAGTGGGTTTTAGCCCATGAAAGCTTATGCCCAAATAAATTTGTTAGTCTCTAAGGTGCCACAAGTACTCCTCGTTCTTTATATTGGCACTGTGCTGCTCCTACTGAACCTGTTCTATGGCTAAATAGGGGGCTTCAGACTCTTGACTGTGTCTTTCATGAGCCCTAAATACTCAGAAAGAAATAAAGAAAAGAATAGCAGTTGCAACAGCAGTTCTTAAGGTGACCAGGTACAATACCACACAAAATGGTTCTTTAAAACATTTGCTCGTAATTAGCAGGGAAAACAGATATGGGTAACAGAGATAGGACTTTTAAAATATTCTTGCAGTACTGAGCAGGTGTACACAGCTAAAATCAATACCATCAAATCTTTTTCAAATGCTGACTCTGAAAAATTACTTCCCAGTATTTTATCAGTAAATTTTAATGGTTTTATAAAAAAAAAAAATCAATGATTTTTTTTTCAGAATCTGCCCAAATGTCTTTACTGGCGAGAGGAAAAATAATTTCCCCGGATACCTTAACCACACAAGAGGAATTCACACAAACAGCTCTGTTCTTCAATTTTTATGCATACACATCTCTCAAGCTTAGCAGCAGCAAAATAGAATAAAGTATTCAGCTTGCTCACTTTGTTATGAGCTCAGTGGGTCTTGGTCCTTAGGCCTGATTCTGATCTCACTTGCATTGGTGTAAATCAGGAGTGACTTCACTGTAATCAATGGAGTTTACTGGTGTAAAACCAGTAAGTAAGATTAGAAGCAGGCCAGCCATAGTTAAATTAGACCATCTGTATTACACATTTAGCCATACCTTCAATTCAATGATCTGTATTCCAACATTTCACGTTTAGTTTGCTTTGTTTAAAATCTTCTATATCTGTCCCTATCCATTTCTCACATACATTATCAATTAATATTGTGCAATTTTGCTAATTCTGCCAGATGTGAGAAATAGTTGGAATCTTCAAATCTGGCAGGGATAAGGCCAAATTCATCCCTGATACACATAGTGGCTGACTAATTAATAGTTACGTTAGTACAAGGAGGAGTAATTCTCTGTGCTCTCTACTATATGTTAGGGACATGACCGTTCCTCCAGTCCTTTCTATACCAATTTCTAAATAATAAATTCAGATCCCATTTGATATGTGAAGGGCAATTTTAAGGAAGTGAGGTAATACCTTTGACTTTCTTTATGTATTGCAATTTTTAAGGTCCAACACTGCATTCATTGCACATCTCAGATTCCCCAGTGGAATTTGGGGCGTACAAGGAATGCAGGTGCATGCTCTGAATATGGTTTTTGAGAGGATAACAGTAAACTGGATTTAAATGTCCCAAACTCCGAAGTTGCCCATTCGTTTGCTGTTCAAATATCCTCCTTCAGCACCTGTCCTTATCATAGCTTCCCTGATGGGAATGAAACTTGGCTGGAGGCCAGGGCACCAGGTCATCTGTTCTCAGCATGAGCAGAGTTTGATGGATTTCTTTGTACGTATCCTGTCGTACAACATAACAGTCTCATAATTCTAACACTGCACCTCTAGTGGTTTATCATTCCCAGTAGTTAAAGTAAAGTGAAACAGGAGGGGAAACTCTCTGTACCAGCCAAGAAGGAGGGGGAGACAAAGAAAGGTAGGAGGATTGTTTTCTCCTCTGTGACACTGGCAGACCAGATGCCAGCTCACACTGAACTCTGACAAATACATACCTGGAATCAGTCTTTTTTTTTTTTTTTTTTTTTATGGAGATATCCCATCTCCTAGAGCTGGAAGGGACCTTGAAAAGTCATCAAGTCCAGCCCCCTGCCTTCACTAGCAGGACCAAGTACTGATTTTTCCCCAGATCCCTAAGTGGCCCCCTCAAGGATTGAACTCACAACCCTGGGTTTAGCAGGCCAATGCTCAAACCACTGAGCTATCCCTCCCCCCGTCTGACCCAACCGTGCGCTAGTATTGTTAAAATAGGTATTAGAATTGTAAAAATGTATTTAGCATTGAGACTTTATTGAATGCTTGTCAGTTGGTGCTTGCATTAATCTTTCTTATAACATATGTGTTCCCTAGTGCAAGGTAATATTTGAGCGGTTGTATTGTAAGCCTCTGTGACTGTGCAAATCACCAGATGGGAGAGAGACATTAGTATGAAGGGCTGATCTTCAACAGAAGGTTTTATGCCCTTCCCCAAGGGAAATGTCCATCAATACCAGATGGATTATTGTGGGATGTTGTGACAAGAATTTCCCTACATACCATCAACAAGAGGATAAAATAATTTTGTTGTCCTGCTCTCCTCCTTATGAAGATGAGTCATGCAAGCAGACTCCTCCCATCAGCTGAGTTTGCAGCATAGGGGAGGAAGGAACTAGTCATAGAATCATTGAAATGTTGTACTGAAAAGGACCTCACAATAAGTCATCTAGGAGAGTTCCCTGCACTCAAGGCAGGACTAAATAATAACTAGACCATTCCTGACCGATGTTTGTCTAACCTGTTCTTAAAATCTTCCAGTGACAGGGATTCCACAACCTTCTTAGGCAATTTGTTCCAGTGCTTAACAACCATGATTTAGAAAGCTTTTTCTGATGTCCAACCTAATCCACCCTTGCTACAATTTAAGCCCATTACTTGTCCTATCCTCAGAGGTTTAATGAGAACAATTTTTCTCTCGCCTGTTTGTAACAACCTTTTTTACACTTGAAAACTGTCATCATGTGCCCCCTCAGTCTTCTCTTCTCCAGATTAAACAAACCCAATTTCTTCAATCTTCCCTCATACGTCATGTTTTCTAGACCTTTAATCATTTTTCTTGCTCTCCTCTAGACTTTCCCCAATTTTTCCACATCTTTCTTAAAATGTGGCACCTAGAACTGGACACAGTACTCCAGTTGAAGCCTTACCAGTGCAGAGTAGAATGGAAGAATTACTTCTTGTGTCTTGCTCACAACACTCCTGCTATTTGCATTTTTTAGAACAGTGTTACACTGTTGACTCATATTTAACTTGTGATCCACTATAACCCTCAGATCTCTTTCCATAGTACTCCTTCCTAGGCAGTCATTTCCCATTTTGTATGTGTGCAGTTGATTGTTCCTTCCTAAGTGAAGTACTTTGCATTTGTCCATATTGAATTTCATCCTATTTACTTCAGACCACTTCTCTAGTTTGTCCAGATAATTTTGAATTTTAATCCCATTCTCCAAAGCACTTGCAACCCCTCTCAGCTTGGTATTGTCCACAAACTTTACTCTTCATGCCATTATCTAAATCATTGATGAAGAAATTGAACAGAACCAGACCCAGTTGACAAGAAGGTGTGAATAACAGTAGGGGAAAAATTAGCATGGGGAAATAGTTTTTACTTTGTGTAATGACTCATCCACTCCCAATCTTTATTCAAGCCTAATTTAATGGTGTCCAGTTTGCAAATTAATTCCAGTTCTGCAGTTTCTCATTGGAGTCTGTTTTTGAAGTTTTTTTGTTGAAGAATTGTGACTTTTAGGTCTGTAATTGAGTGACCAGGGAGGTTGAAGTGTTCTCCAACTGGTTTTTAAATGTTATAATTTTTGACGTCTGATTTGTGTCCATTTATTCTTTTGCGTAGAGACTGTCTGGTTTGGCCAATGTACATGGCAGAGGGGCATTGCTGGCACATGATGGCATATATCACATTGGTAGATGTGCGGGTGAAAGAGCCTCTGATTGTGTGGTTGATGTGATTAGGTCCTATGATGGTGTCCCTTGAATAGATATGTAGACAGAGTTGGCAACGGGCTTTGTTGCAAGGATAGGTTCCTGGGTTAGTGTTTTTGTTGTGTGGTTGCTGGTGAGTATTTGCTTCAGGTTCGGGGGGCAGTCTGCAAGCAAGGACTGGCCTGTCTCCCAAGATCTGAGAGAGTGAGGGATCATCCTTCAGGATAGGTTGTAGATCATTGATGATGTGCTGGAGAGGTTTTAGTTGGGGGCTGAAGGTGACAACTAGTGGTGTTCTGTTACTTTCTTTGTTGGGCCTGTCCTGGAGTAGGTGACTTCTGGGTATTTTTCTGGTTGTGTCAATCTGTTTCTTCACTTCAGCAGGTAGGTATTGTAGTTTTAAGAATGCTTGATAGAGATTGTGTAGGTGTTTGTCTCTGTCTGAGGGATTGGAGCAAATGCGGTTGTATCTTAGCGCTTGGCTGTAGACAATGGATCGTGTGATGTAGTCTGGATGAAATCTGGAGGCATGTAGGTAAGTATAGCGGTCAGTAGGTTTCCGGTATAGGGTGGTGTTTGTGTGACCATCACTTATTAGCACTGTAGTGTCCAGGAAGTGGATCTCTTGTGTGGACTGGTCCAGGCTGAGGTTGATGGTGGGATAGAAATTGTTGAAATCATGGTAGAATTCCTCAAGGCTTCTTTTCCATGGGTCCAGATGATGAAGATGTCATCAATGTAGCGCAAGTAGAGTAGGGGGCGTTAGGGGATGAGAGCTGAGGAAGCGTTGTTCTAAGTCAGCCATAAAAATGTTGGCATACTGTGGGGCCATGCAGGTACCCATAGCAGTGCCGCTGACTTGAAGGTATACATTGTCCCCAAATGTGAAATAGTTGTGGGTGAGGACAAAGTCACAAAGTTCAGCCACCAGGTTTGCAGTGACATTATTGGGGATACTGTTCCTGACGACTTGTAGTCCATCTTTGTGTGGAATGTTGGTGTAGAGGGCTTCTACATCCATAGTGGCCAGGATGGTGTTTTCTGGAAGATCACCAATGGATTGTAGTTTCCTTAGGAAGTCAGTGGTGTCTCAAATATAGCTAGGATTGCTGGTAGCGTAGGGCCTAAGGAGAGAGTCTACATAGCCAGACAATCCTGCTGTCAGGGTGCCAATGCCTGAGATGATGGGGCGTCCAGGATTTCCAGGTTTATGGATCTTGGGTAGCAGATAGAATACCCCTGGTCAGGTTTCTAGGGGTATGTCTGTGCAGATTTGTTCCTGTGCTTTTTCAGGGAGTTTCTTGAGCAAATGGTGTAGTTTGTTCTCGAGAGACCCCTTTCAAGGGATGCGAAGGTAGTTCACTCTTGTTTAACTAGCTCACTAATTAACTTTTGTAAAACCAGTTCAGTCTTTGACACTTTTGCAAAGAATGCCAACAAGGTAGGCAGTTAGAGCTAAGAAGTATTTCTTCATACAATGCACAGTCAACCTGTGGAACTCTTTGCCAGAGGATGTTGTGAAGGCCAAGACTATAACAGGCTTCAAAAAAGAATTAGATAAATTCTTGGAGGATAGGTCTTTCAATGGCTATTAGCGAGGATGGGCAGGGATGGTGTCCCTAGCCTCTGTTTGCCAGAAGCTGGGAATGAGTGACAGGGAATGGATCACTTGATGATACCTGTTCATTCCCTCTGGGGCACCTGGCATTAGCCACTGTCAGAAGACAGGAAACTGGGCTAAATGGACCTTTGGTCTGACCCAGTATGGCCATTCTTATGTTCTTAACTGCAGTGGCTTTGAGATGGAGATACCTGTCTTTCAGAAACAAAGATAATCAGAAGTAAATATCAGCCTATAGGAAGTGTCACATAGGCCAGTGAACAGCTAGAAGGAATGGTATTAACTTTTAGTTATTAGTACCTTGGGGACTAATCCTGCTTGCCTTACTCAGACATTAGCATTTTACTTCAGTTGGACTATTTGTTATTTTATTATTATTTGTATTACTGTAGTGCCCAGGAGCCCTAATCACAGCCCACTGTACTTGGTGCTGTTTATACACAGAACAAAAACGTGGTCCCTGTCCCAAAGAGCTTACAAGCTAAGGGCTTATCTACACTTGAAACTCTACAGTGGCACAGCTGCAGTGATTCAGTGTAGACACTACCTATGTCGACAAGCGGGGTTCTCCCGTTAGCACAGGTAAGCAACTTCCCCAAGAGATGGCAACTAAGTAGACAGAATTCTTCTGTCGACCTAACAAGGTCTACACAGAGACCTAGGTCAGCTTACCTCTGCAGTTTAGGGGTGTGGATTTTTCACACCCCTGAACAACATAATTATGCCAACCTAATTTTCTAGTGTAGACCAGGCCCAAGGGCTTGTCCTCACATACAGTTCTTCAGCATCACAGCTGAACTGCAGCTGTGCCGCTGTAGTGCTTTAATGAAGACACTACTATGCTGATGGGAGACCTTCTCCCATTGGCATAGTTAATCCAGCTCCCCAAGAGGCGGTAGCTATATCACTTCCATCGACATAGCACTGTCAACACAGGGGGGTTAGATTGGTATAACTATGTCACTCAGGGGTGTGGATTTCGCACCCCAGAATGACTTAGGCAGTGTCTACACTACGGGGGTAAATCAACCTAAGTTATGTAACTTCAGCTACCTGAATAACGTAGCTGGATTCGACGTAGCTTAGATCTACTTACTGCAGTGTGTACACTGCGCTGCATCGATGGGAGACGCTCTCCCATCGACTTCCCTTATTCATCTCGTTCTGGTGAAGTACTGGGGTTGACGGGAGAGTGATCTGCAATCTTCACTAGACCTGCTAAATTGACCCTCAGTGCATCGATCACCATAGCTTCGATCTCCGGTAAGTATAGACATGCCCTTAGTTATATGGATATAGGTTTGTAGTGTAGACCTGGCCTAAAAGAGGCAACTGAGGGATACAGAAGGACAGATAGAGGAGTACAAGGAAATAGTGGGAACTGTGTGAGTAAGCCAAACAGGATTTGGCCACTGGAATTTATTTGAACCAGCAACACAGAGGTGAGAGACTCTATCCAATTACTAATAATCTGAGCCATTCAGCTGCATGACTACAATTCTTGGTTCAACTGAGCTGCTAGGATCACAGTAACAAGCTTCCTGAAAAGGGGTGTGGTTGGTTGGTTGGTTGTTTTTGGAATTACATATTCAAAAGATTAAAAGTGCAAGCTTCACAAAATGCATCTACCTGGAGCCATTAGCATAAGATTTTAACAGATTTTACATGAAAAAAAAAAATGTCTGCAACACACTTAGTTCCTATGGATTGCTTCTCTGTTAACCACTTTTAGTTTCTAGACTGCAATGAATGTGTGACACAGGACAATAACATGTCTGAGCAGTTTAGGAAAAATATATTAATGAAATCAAGAGGTTCTGGTCATTTGTTACAGCTGGGGTAGGGAGTGACAACCATTTTTTTAAAAATGAAGTTTCTGACAACAGTACAAATAACAATTAAAAATAAACAAACACAGGAACATCACTAGATGGCAAAAATGATACTTTATATATCAATAGTTAACAAGAATTGAATGTAAAGTGTAGGATTGATTGATGCAGTTATTAAATTCTATAATTCAGTGACATTACCCAGATTTCCAAAAATTGTATCCAAGTTCTGCCTTTTTAAAAGTGAGTTTCCCCATCATTTCCTACATTTTGTTAAATTAAAATGTTATGGCTGGATGTGAGGTGTATGTACGGGCTATACCTTATAGCTCATTTTCAGGTGTTCTGCACCTTTACATTGAGAGAAGTGTTCCTCCCTGCTTCAGAGGAAGCTGCCATTTTGTATTCAGATGGAGCCTGTTGCAGAAGGGCACTAGATGATCCTGATGACCATTCTGTCTATCTCCCTCCTTCCCGTTCCTTTCTGGTTTGTTGGATTTTTTTTAAATGGAAAACTGAAGTCACTGAGGAGGAAAGAATGTGGTTGTTCTTTGTCCATGGGACAACGGGCAGGAGATTATTTGTCTTTCTCTTCCAGTGATTTGCTGTAGAGTAACTAATAAGTGGGATATTATTTCCCTAAGCTTTAAACATTGTACATTTTTTCATAGACCTCCCAACAGTGTGAGGTGCTGAGCTTCTTCAGTTCCCTGTGAGTGGGCCTACTGGGGCACTCAGCACCATACAGGATAAGGCCCAACAGGACCAGTGCCAAATTGCTTTTGGCAAATATACAAACAAATCAATTGCTTCCCAAATTTTTACTTCTTAGGACATGATCACCAAATATGTAGAATCATGTCCCCTCCCTCCCACCCCCCCAGGCCACAATGCTTCCAACAATCTTTTCCCATGCCATTGGTCACCTTTTTTATTCTGATGGGTATAAATGTTGATAGATTTGAAGTAATTTCTTTTGTAAAATCAAACAGATTTTCCATATCTGTTTCCATCTGTCTGGATTATTTTCTCTCCCATGATCCCCTTTCCAAATACTGCATGAAAGGCAATTCTTTTTCTGCATCAACATCTTTCCAAATGTTATACATATTAGATGCAGCTTCCTTTATACTCATTTTTTCAGCAATATACAGCACTGCTACTTGTAGATCTCTATTTAAAGCCTCTATTTCTGGGGGAACATATTTTTATGACTCTTCAACATCCTACTTACCAGTCATCCCTTCTCATCATATCCACAATGCCCTGACACTCCCCTCCTTTACTTCCCTTCTCAAGCAACTGCATGATCTTATTATCTTGACCCTTCTCTTTCTTCCTTTTTATACCCCTTACTGTGTTTATCTTGTTCTCATATTCACTTGGGTACTGATCCCAATTGTAATAAATACTCTAATAATCATCATCATCATCATCATCATCACTGTAAGACATTAACCAAGCATTACTGGTTGAAACTAGTATGATCATCAAACTCCAATGGCAATATCTTTACACAGAGTGGTCCAAATACTCCTTGGAGAATTCCATCCTCCACAAACTCAATGGAAGAGCCCTTGTTCATATCATATTTACCCAGTTTTTGTGGAGGACTTGATTTTGTGGCCCACATGAATCAGCGTTCACATCGCACTCCCCATCAGTACCCAGCCTGAGCTGGGGAAGCTAATGATCCACCCAGTGGACCAAATTCAGTGATGAATCCTGGTCACATGCCACCTGAGGCACGTTGTGCATATGCTAAGACTACTTACAATTTTCTTAATATTAGAAAAGAAATTCTAAAGAATCCAGGGATTCTAATATACTTGATACAAAATGAAACTTAGGAATGCAAACATTCTCATTTTGATGTGGCCTAGTGTAAGGACAGCTCTGGGTCTAATCCAAAGCCTGCTAAATCAGTGGTAAAATTCCCATTATTCTATATAATTTGGATCAGATCCTGTTTTAAGACTATCCTACAAAGTAGGTGGTGATAGGGAGCTGATGGTTTATTCATTTTATTTGTTTCTCATGTTATCTTCATCTGTTCTTTTGTATCTAGCTACTCCAGTCATTGACTTTTATGCTTTATGAGTGTCTTGATTTTTTCCACTTCTATTGGGTTTTGGTGTTAGATAATAATGCCTTCTAGACTATTACCTTTCTTTACTAAAATGTATATAGCAATTTAAACTGAAAATACATAGCCCCCTAGAGCTTTACCAGCAATTACTAGACCTCTTCATAGCAAGATAAGGTCAGAGCAGATGGGTTTGTGATCACATAGAAGGGGAAACAAAATATTTTTCCTTATAAAATTGAGTCTATTTAGGTCAGTAGAGACTTGTAAAAAAATTCCCCTGCCTCACACAGCAGGAGCAGCAGCACTGAAATAATTATATTGCTCAAATCCCTTTCTAAAAGCTCATGGAACAGTAATATACAAAAGAAACTTAAAATAGATAACTTTGTTACACCAAAATTATAATTTTTCCTAGCAGTCTGATCTTGCAAAACACAAAATTCATTTAAATGGGATCTGATGCTTTATTCAATATATTTTGGCTTGCTGAGCAGAAAAGGCATTCATTTAAGAGATCTTTTATTTTATCAGGTCAAGTTGCTATTTTAGCTTTTCTTCTACTGGACTTCTCTTCTTCAGCATATATATTCCATTGCCAAGTATTCATTGAAAAAAGCATGGGTGTATTTGATTATTGTCCCTACTGTGCAATAGATTAACCATTTATACCTGGTGTCTTATCAGGGGACTTACCCTGTGTTGGGGGATCCTCTATATTCTATTTTTTTGAAAATACGTTACTTTGTAACATACATAAAATCCTGCATCCATTAAAGTCAGTGGGAGTTTCCCCTGTGTTAGTGGTTTTCAATCTGTGGTCCACTATGACGATGTCTAAGATTTCCAAAGGCACCTTCATTCAAAATTTTTTAGGGGTTTGCAAAAAGGTTGAAAACCACTGTCCTATGTTTATGGAGGGAAGCAGCAAGAGCAGCTAAGATCTTGGTGGGGAAAAAAAAAGGCAAAAAAGCAACTCATTTGTAAAACGGTCAGATACATGGTGAAAAGTGTGGTATTAATACCTAGATACCTCAGCAGATCTGGCCTGCAGGTCCTCAGAATTGGGAGAGCAAAAAAGTTGACTTAAAACAGCAAATCAGATCCCAAGGATCAGGCCAATAGATAGATGATTGGTCTCCTGATTTTAGAAGCATCTGAGATTATGGAGGTCAATAGAGAACATCCATTTATGTTAGACAAAGTTAATTGTGCAGGGAAAGATCACAGCTTGTGGGGATGGATCTGGCAAAGCGTTAGAGGAATATCTTTATTAACAAACTTCAGAATGAGCGTTAAATAATAGCTCATAGTATTTCTCATTCTTTTTCAGTCCCTGCCCTTTAAATGTAAGGTCCAGACTGAGTTAAAGCTGTGAGAATACAAAACACATACACACACATCTTTGGAACAGCACAGCCAAACCCACTGATTCCTAGAAAATGTAATGAACTGCCCATGCTGCCTGAGACTGGCAGCAAAATAAAACCCTAACACGCCCATACAAAAGCTAAGTAGTATTTTTATTTTCACTTCCTACATACAAATATTTATAGGATACTAGTCTGATTTCTTGTTGGTGGTTATGATTTATGTATCAGGAGAGACAATGCACATTTATTAGCAGGAGATCTTATTGTCAGTGATTTCTGCTTGTGTAGTATCCTCCAAATAACTCATTGTCAGCCCAGTGCGATTTAGTGGCTCAGGTACAGTTCAGTGTTTGCATTTTTCAGTCAGGACCTGGCTCTACCACTTACTCACTACATGATCTTGGGCAAGATACAGAACTTCTATGCTTCAGTTTCCCTATCTGTAAAATGGGTTATATTATTTCTGTAGCATAGTAGAGTCCCTGCTGTTCTTTAAAAAGGATTTTGAAAAATCTGAATTGATTCAGAGAAAGGCTACATGAATGACTTGTGGTCTAGCAAACATACTTTAAAATTAGAAATTAAACAACCTCAATTTATTTAGCTCATTGAGGAGAAGGCTAAGAAGTGATTTAGTCACTGTCTATTATTAACTACCGTGGTAGAAGATATCAGATACTAGAGGGCTCTTTAATCAAGTAGATAAAGGCATAACAAGATCCAATGACTGGAAGTTGAGGTCAGTAAAGTTCAAACTGGAAACAAGATGCACATTGTTAACTGATGTCAAGTATCAGAGGGGTAGCCGTGTTAGTCTGGATCTGTAAAAAGCAACAGAGGGTCCTGTGGCACCTTTAAGACTAACAGATGTATTGGAGCATAAGCTTTCGTGGGTGAATGCCCACTTCATCATGCGTCTGACGAAGTGGGCATTCACCCACGAAAGCTTATGCTCCAATACATCTGTTAGTCTTAAAGGTGCCACAGGACCCTCTGTTGATTGTTAACTGAGGGTAATTAAATTGGAACGGATTACTAAAGGGTACAGAAAATTCTCTATCAGTAGGGGACTTCTGACTGAATGTCTTGCTATAATATATGCTCTAACTCAGACTTTATAGGGCCAGATGCAGAAATCACTGGATAAAATTATATGGCCTGTGTTAAAGCTATTAAATCTATGAATCTTACTATCTAAGCTAAGACAAGAATAGGAGGAGACATCAGGGCAATGAGGAGTTTTTGTTGAAAGACAAAATGAATACAACAGAGTAACGATGTTTGAGACTAATGCATTCTGAAAGTTATGTATGGGCTTTTTAAACTACACAAGACTAAGGCAATGTAGAGGTGTAAATGCCCCTCCATATCCATTTCCCAATCATACACATTGCTTGGTCTGAGAAAAGAAGGAATGGGGCGAGAATGGAAGGAGATGAGCTGAAGTAGGAAGGAGCTGAATGGTGGAGGGCAAAAATGAGGCTCTTGAATTTGATTTGGAAAGACTTGGTGAGCCAACAATTACAATAAGAGCAGAACAGGGGACCAGTGTCAGAGAAGGTGGTAGAATTTTGGGCTCCAGGACCTTGCAAGGTGGGAGAGTCAACCAAAAATAAAAAAGAAAGCAGTTGTGTTTTTACCATGGGATAACTCACACTTATTAGCTATCCTGCTGTCAAATCTTAGTGAAGACGAGGCACAAAGGCCTGGTCTACACTACGAGTTTAGGTCGAATTTAGCAGCGTTAAATTGAATTAAGCCTGGACACGTCCACACGACGAAGCCCTTTTTTTCGACTTAAAGGGCCCTTTAAACTGGTTTCTTTACTCCACCTCCGACGAGGGGATTAGCGCTGAAATCGGCCTTTCCGGGTCAGATTTGGGGTAGTGTGGACGGAATTCAACGTTATTGGCCTCCGGGAGCTATCCCACAGTGCTTCATTGTGACCGCTCTGGTCAGCACTCTCACCTCAGATGCACTGACCAGGTAGACCATCTCTCTTTGTTATCCTCAGGAGAGTGATATCATTCACGGTCACCTGGTTGAAATGGGGTGATTTTATTAAGGGGACATTCAGAGGTGCCCGTTCCTGCTCGGCTGAACAGAAATGTTCCCTGCTGTTAGCCACGCAGTGGGGGGGAGGGGTGAAGTGATCATCCCAGAGAATTGGGTGTGTGTGTGTGGGGGGGGTTGTTGGGTTTGTGCTGCATGTTAACCCAGAAACCGCAGCCCCTCCTTTTACATTGCAAACCCATTTTAAATGGCCAACCCAACGGGTGCTTGGTATGGGAAATGAGGGCGCTGCTGTTTGAAACCATTCCCACATGTTATGAAGGTTAAAAAAGCCAAAAGACCGTGGCTTACCATGGCTGCCTGCAAGCCAAATTCTGTTGCCTGGCACTGCGTGAGTGATCTCTCACACCAAACCGGCAGGCCCTCAATATAAGAGGAAAAATGCGACCTTGTACACAGCACATGTGCTTTCGTTAATGTGAACAGCAAAATTTAACGTGAAAGAGTGTACCCATTGTTCTCTAAAATGTCTCTTTTTTAACCACCTCTCCCTTCTCCTCCACCAGCTGCAAATGTTTCTCCTTCACAGAGGCTAGTGAAGATTAGAAGGAGAAAATGGCGGACTTGGGATGATATGTTCTCGGAGCTCCAGATGTCCTCCCACGCTGACAGAGCACAGCAGAATGCGTGGAGGCAGTCAATGTCAGAGTGCAGAAAAGCACAATATGAACGAGAGGAGAGGTGGTGGGCTGAATTGCGGGCTGAAGAGAGCAAGTGGCGGGCTGAAGAGGATAGGTGGTGTCAGCTTGCTGACAGAAGGCAAGAGTCGATGCTCCGGCTGCTGGAGCATCAAACTGATATGCTCCAGCATATGGTTGAGCTGCAGGAAAGGCAGCAGGAGCAGAGACCGCTGCTACAGCCCCTGTGTAACCAACAGCCCTCCTCCCCAAGTTCCATAGCCTCCTCACCCAGACGCCCAAGAACGCGGTGGGGGGCCTCCGGCCACCCAGTCACTCCACCCCAGATGATTGCCCAAGCATCAGAAGGCTGGCCTTCAATAAGAGTTAAAGTTTTAAAGTTTTAAACTGCAGTGTGTCCTTGTCCTTCTCTCCTCCACCACCCCTCCCGGGCTACCTTGGCAGTTATCCCTGGTTGTGTGATGAATTAATAAAAAATGCATGAATGTGAAGTAACAGTGACTTTACTGCCTCTGCAAGCGGTGCTCGAAGGGGGGAGGGGAGGGTGGTTAGCTTACAGGGAAGTAGAGTGAACTGGGGAAGGGAGGGTTCATCAAGGAGAAACAAACAGAAGTTTCACACCGTAGCCTGGCCAGTCACAAAACTTGTTTTCAAAGCTTCTCTGATGCGCACCACGCCCTGCTATACTCTTCTAACCGCCCTGGTGTCTGGCTGCACGTAATCAGCGGCCAGGCGATTTGCCTCAACCTCCCACCCCACCATAAATGTCTCCCCCTTACTCTCAAAGATATTGTGGAGCACACAGCAAGCAGCAATAACAATTGGAATATTGATTTCGCTGAGGTCTATCCGAGTCAGTAAACTGCGCCAGCACGCTTTTAAACGTCCAAATGCACATTCTACCACCATTCTGCACTTGTTCAGCCTATAGTTAAACAGGTCCTGACTACTGTCCAGGCTGCCTGTGTACGGCTTCATGAGCCATGGCATTAAGGGGTAGGCTGGGTCCCCAAGGATCACGATAGGCATTTCAACATCCCCAACGGTTATTTTCTGGTCCGGAATAAAGTCCCTTCCTCCAGCTTTTGAAACAGACCAGAGTTCCTGAAGACGCGAGCATCATGTACCTTTCCCGGCCATCCCACGTTGATGTTAGTGAAACGTCCCTTGTGATCCACCAGGGCTTGCAGCAGCATTGAAAAGTACCCCTTGCGGTTTATGTACTCAGTGGCTTGGTGCTCCGGTGACAAGATAGGGATATGGGTTCCGTCTATCGCCCCACCACAGTTTAGGAATACCACTGCAGCAAAGCCATCCACTATGACCTGCATGTTTCCCAGAGTCACTACCCTTGATATCAGCAGGTCTTTGATTGCGTTGGCTACTTGGATCACAGCAGCCCCCACCGTAGATTTGCCCACTCCAAATTGATTCCCGACTGACCGGTAGCTGTCTGGCGTTGCAAGCTTCCACAGGGCTATCGCCACTCGCTTCTCAACTGTGAGGGCTGCTCTCATCCTGGTATTCTGGCGCTTAAGGGCAGGGGAAAGCAAGTCACAAAGTTCCATGAAAGTGCCCTTACGCATGCAAAAGTTTCGCAGCCACTGAGAACGTCCCACACTTGCAACACGATGCGGTCCCACCAGTCTGTGCTTGTTTCCCGGGCCCAGAATCGGCGTTCCACGGCATGAACCTGCCCCAGTAACACCATGATTTGCACATTGCTGGGGCCCGTACTTAGTGAGAGGTCTATGTCCATGTCAATTTCTTCATCACTCTCGTCGCCGCGCTGCAATCGCCTCCTTGCCTGGTTTTGCTTTGGCATGTTCTGGCTCTGCATATACTCCAGGACAATGCGTGTGGTGTTCATAGTGCTCACAATTGCCGCGGTGATCTGAGCGGGCTCCATGATCCCAGTGCTATGGCGTCTGGGCTGAAAAAAGACGTGAAACTATTGTCTGACGGAGGGAGGGAGGGGCGAGTGACGACATGGCTTATAGGGAATTAAAATCAACAAAGGTGGCTGTGCATCAGGGAGAAACACAAACAACTGTCACACAGCATGGCCCCCCCCAAAGATTGAACTCAAAACCCTGGGTTTAGCAGGCTGTTGATTTCACGGAGGGAGGGGGAAGCAAATGAATACAGAACAAATCTGGTCCATCTATCTTTTACATCTTAGGCTGGCAGCAGACGGTGCAGCATGACTGATAGCCATCGGCATCTTCTGGGTGCTTGGCAGAAAATGCTGCATTACGACTGCTAGCCATCATCGTCAAGACAGTTCAATAGGACTGCTGGCAGGACTGAGTCTCCAGGAGACAAAACATGTCTGCCCAAGTGCCTCTGACCGAACTCACTGAGGAGTACGACGATGATGGATACCAGTCGTAATACACCATCTACTGCCAAAAGGCAAGGAGCTGCTGCTGTATAGCAATGCAGTACCACGTCTGCCGGCACCTAGATGACATATGGTGATGGTGAGCTGAGCTGAGCGGGCTCCATGCTTGCCGTAGTACGTCGTCTGCACAGGTAACCCAGGTAAAAAAGGCGCGAATCGATTGTCTGCCGTTGCTCTGACGGAGGGGGAGGGGCCTGACGACATGTACCCAGAACCCCCCGCGAAACTGTTTTTGCATCATCAGGCATTGGGATCTCAACCCAGAATTCCAATGGGCGGCAGAGACTGCGGTAACTGTGGGATAGCTACCCACAGTGCAATGCTCCGGAAGTCGATGCTAGCCTCGGTACTGTGGACGCGATCCGTCGACTTAATGCACTTAGAGCATTTTATGTGGGGACACACACAATCGACTGTATAAAAACGATTTCTATAAAACCGGCTTCTATAAATTCGACCTAATTTCGTAGTGTAGACATACCCTTAGTTTTACTATGAGCTAAATCCCAGGTGGGAGTATAGAGCTGACCTCACCCACCTATCAGGAAGTAAGCACTACAAATGTCTGGTCTCCACTTAGGATTTTACAGCAAGATAATTGTGCCCCTCTTTGACCCAAGCAGCTAGACAAAGTTTGGGGCCCTCTGGGTGTTCCAGTTGGGAGTAGAAATTGGCAATAATCAGGTATTTCTTTGATGCTGGGTTTTTTTATTTACAAATGTACAAAGCCCTGTGCCTCTGAACGCGGAGGGAATCAAATAGCAGGAAACAGCTTCTTTTACTCACAGCACCAAGAGCACTCTTTCAGCCTCTGCCCCTGACCCAACAATCTCTTCCCAGGTTTCTTTGAGGGTCAGCCACACATTTTCAATTACTCCTTCAGGCTGTCTCACTCACTCAGTCTGCTCTCAGTTGTCCCTTTCCCCTACCCTTCCCTCTCCCCTATACCTGGTCACAATATTCAGTCAAACCATCTGTCCACCTGGTGCTAGTTTCTGGCCAGACTCCATTAGGCTTTGTTTTATATGTGGCCCCTTATTGTATCTTACAACTGACTTAAATGCAGGACTCATTCACAGATCAGTTTAAGAACGTTTTAACTCAACCTGTAACAAGGTTTCACCCCGATCATAACAATAACTATCCATGGTTTGTCCTCTTACTATAAAAACATATCTTTTAAAGCAGTGAAGATAAAGCCTTTTTTCGCAGCAGCATTTTGAACAGATTGGAAGGATTATAATGGGGTCAGGAAGTCTAGAGAAGACACAGAATAATAATTCTTACCTCCCTAGGGTGTTCCGAGCTTTAATTACTTAATTTGTATAAGACATTTGGACATCTGTAAGTTAAAAGTGCTATTTAAGTGAAGTGTTATTCACAGGCATCCTTTTACTCAGGCTTTACATTTTACAGTAGATCAGCATGTAATGTTGTGCTAAAGGTTCTAAAGTAGTGGAATACTTGAAACAATTGTCCATTCGAACCACTGAAAGCCAAAGCCCAGCATGGGGAGATTGATATCTCATGCAATTTTTCCAAGGGCTATAGTCAGGGGAAACTAGTCTAAGGTCTCTTCTAATACAGTGTATATTGTACACCAGGCTTTAAATCAACTTAAAAACAACCCAACACTTTAGGACTGTTCCAATATGAACTTAAATCTTATCTTTCTGTTCAGGGATATTTTCCTCTGTTTACACAAAGAGAAAATGATATATAGAATGAATATTTTAAAAAAATTCAAACTGTGATAACTATAGCAAACCCCTTATGCTTCCTTTGTGCTCTCATATGATCTTTTTATATTTTGCTTTAGCTGAAGAGGGGGCTTTTGATATGATAGTCCAGATAAAACTAAGTTTAGATTTGGTTTGTGTGGGGGGCAGAGGATAGGGAGTGAAAACAACATGAATTTCAAATATATGTCTAACTTTTTTAACTAGAAGATTAAATATGCCATAGACACCCAGCCCTTGCTACAAGTTATTCATTGTATCTCACAAGCCTGACCTTTTCCAACAAACCTAGAATATTGAAAGTCTTAGAGTACCCTTTTATTCGTCCTTTGTTGTTTATGAAAATCATGCCATGCTCATTAATCTTTCTTAAATTGTTTATACAATCCACTGGACAAGTTACAAAAAGGCTTTAATCTTTAAAATGTCACAGCATCAACCACTTGATTGATTTCATAAAAGCAATCTTCTCAAACTCTGTTTAACCATTTAAATGCAAAGGCACTACTGTACCTAGATCCATAATACCATCGTAGAACTGCATGCATAACTCCTACTCATGTCAGATCCAGAACAGCAAAAGGTTTGGGCCAGATTCTCTGATATGATCTGGCCTCTTTGCTCAGGTTACAAATGGCTAGTGAATTCCCTCAGCTGAAGGGAACTCTGCTTGGGTAAAGCCAGGAAAGCCAGTTCCAGCCAACATTCACCCCAGTGTGTGGGGTATGCCATGAGAGAGAAGGGGCATGTCTTGTGTAGGGAGAAGGTATGGCATAGCCTGATCTCCACTGCTGATACTTCATTTGAATGGGGTCTCTGGAGAACCCCCCCCCCCCAATATCACTAGGACAAAAGTTAATGGTATTTGAAGTTTCTGGCTAATAGTGGACATAGACTTCATGAGGACTAGTGACTGACTAGTTTGAAAGACAGTTTTTGACTTCTTGGAGAACCAGAAAGAGAGTGTTCAAATAACCATTTTTATCCAGGGAATGAATGTCCTTCCAGGTAGTTTTGAAATAGCAGAGGTCAATATCTAGAGCTGTCTCTTCAATGGTAAATGTTGTCGTCTTCATAGTAGCTATAGAGGGTGAAATCCTGATCACATTGAAATCAATGGCAAAATTCTCATTGACTTCTGTGGAACATACAGATGTCTCCAGATTTGCAAAATACATTGGTTAGTAAATATTAACCTTTTTAGTCCTCTTTTTTTATATTAATTCCCCCGGAATTTTTATGACATTAGCAGAAAGTATGTTTGAATTCTAAGAGCATTAGTTCATAACCTGTGAGTGACCTGTACTCAGGAATTTTTATGTGATTGAGTGTTGGGTTGTATCTAATTATTCTCAGCATCTCCAGGGCTGAGGAATCCAGGTATCCATAGAAAAGACCCCTTCAAACTACTAGGAATGTCTACAGAAGTATGTTATAAACAAAACTGCGTGATTGATAAGGGATACTTTTTATGGCAGATGTTTTCTGTAGTGGGTTGGGTGATAAATAAGGAATAATTGTTATTACAGATGGGTTCTGTAATGGATGAAATAATGAACCATTGAAAGATGTTTTTAAGTTATTAAGAACTGTCAGTTTTCGCAGCGGTTGGTAATAATGACCAGATTAGAGATTCCTTTTTACTCATCAATCAGATAAACTGAGGACCATAAAGAAATTCCGTCAGTAATTAGGAAAACATAATACATGATAAATATAACCATGGGAAAGTATTTTTGCCGTTCAAGAATTGTTTTTTTTTGTCTCCCACCCTATAAAAAACAGAGGGCTTGAAACTTAGGTCAGGGAGTACAAACTGCCAGCATCCCACTTGTTACAAAGGAGAGACACACAAAGGCCAGCACTTTATCTTACACCTAGGGTGATAATGTATCTATTCTTTCTGTATAGTGCTGTACTAATTTCAGATAGATAATCTTTGATTAAATAATTCCATTTCAGCCTGTTGTTTGACAATCTTGAATCATAAAATTCAAATATGCAACCTCGTAATTCTTGTGAACATGATTATCATGAGCTTGATCTTCAGAGGTGCTGAAAAACTGCTACTCCCATCCAATGGCTAACTCATGGGAAGGGATGACATAATACCTTTAGAATTATCTGCCTCCATCAGAATAAATAGGAATACAAGAACACTGGATTTAGGACTGGAATGGACCTCCTGGGTCATCAAATAGGATCCCTTGCTATCACAGGCAACCCAATCATACAATTCTGTTCAAAAACTTGTCAAGGATCATCTTCAGACAAGTTAGATTGTTTGTCCCACTATTTCTATGGAAGACTGTTCCAGAACTTCACTCCTCTGATGGTGAGAAAAAGTCAAAGTTGTACATTTCTGAAAATATTGCATCATCCATTTTCAACCCTGGTTGCATTGGGAGGGAATTGCCTCTCCTCTGTAAATAATGCTTTCTTTTCAATGGGAGGACTCTCATTGGCTTCAAGAGGTTTTAGATCAGGTCTGGTGTTCATACATCCTATAGTGCTAAGCAATTTGATGCTGTGCAAGTAATGCAGATACTGGTCAACATGGGATCAAGAGCAGTCTTGGGATACTCTAGCTAGCAGATTTCAAACTGATGAAATTCATGTGATGTTTGAAGCAAATTAAAACTTCTTAAGCAAGTGCAAAGAAAATTCAAAGCAACCGAGTTGCTAATAATCTCACCATTCAGGTCCTCTGGTCTAACTAGCCCATCCTCTTCTGAAGTATTATATGGAATTAACAGATCCAATAGCAGAATTAACAAAATATGGAACATCACCTGAGAAAAAGATTACTACAAATCTTCATTAGCTTTCTCACTGCTATGACCTTGACTGAAGCCTGACTGAGTTTGATCACATTGCTATAGCTGGAAGGTACCCTAAACATTTTCAAAAGAAATGGCAAATTAAAGATGCTTCAGGATAGGATTATAAATATGTTGCAAGGAAAGGAGAGGCTTACCATTAGTTTGAGAATAGCAGGGGAATTACCTGATGTCTGGAAGACTTCTTAATATTTGTAATAAAAAGGAATATTGGCATTAGTACACCCCCACAGAAGCTGACTGGACAACATGGTCCAAAAAATGAGTTGCAGCAACAACAGCAGAACCAGCTTTGTAAATGAGAACAGTAGTAACTTCCTTAAAATCTGAGATGACATGTTTCAAAGAGGCTTTCCAAACAGCTCCAGAACTGTTCTTCCAGTTTTGCAGTGGCAAGAATCATTTCCTAAGCACAGCCAGCCTTCTAACAGGAAGACTGTGCTTCTCCTTCTGTCATTGGCTGTAATACCAAAGCTTCAAAAGCAAGCAGATACTCCAACAATACAACAAACAACTCCTAGAAGAGCAAAAATCCCAGGAGATTCTCCGATCCAACCCATTGCTCAACGATGGCTCAAAATAAGGAAGCTGCTGGCCTTGTGATGCCTGCAAGCTTCTTAATTACAGTTCTTCTGAACCACACATATAAGTATTATGAAAATCCTATTAGCTACAAAGCAGAGAGACAAACACTTATCCTGTGGCACAGCATTAACAGTACCACTAATATTACCTTGAAAGTACAGAAACCCAAACGTCCACTTCCTGGCTACTTCACAAAAGGACTTAAATTATAAAGATCGGCAGTGTCTGAAACTCATTACTATCTGATGGCCGTTCAGTAGCCTATGTGAAGGGAGTCCAGTTCTGTTTTGATAGATGTCCACCTAACAACTGGCACCATATTGTAAACTTGATGGCAGACCCAAAGAAGAATCAAAGGACTGAATGACTCAACTCTTCCCTCCCTAGAGGTTCTGTTCAGAACAAACAATAAAATTGGGAAAACTGGATTGCCATTACCCATAGTGTACCTGCTTTGTGGATGGAGACAGCTTCATTCTCCAGTGCTGTCACTATGGCACAAAATTCATTAAAAAAGCCAAACTGTGACATTCCAGGGTGTTATCCAGACCAGTGAGAGGCTTTGTCATTGCCTGCCCTGTAACCAGGGGTGACCTGCAATGCCTTGCTGCTGTAGCTCCCAACCTGGATTGCTCATAGGAGCACCTGCATGTAACTGCAGCCTGCCAGCCACACTCTGGTCACACTCCAGCTGTCAGCAGCATTGGTTACTACTTCAGGGTGACCCCAACAAACTCCCAGTCTCAGATTTGCCCCCAAAATGTATGTTCTGTACTGTCCAGCCCTTTCCTGGACAGTCCCAGAGATATTAGGTCTGTTGTTCCTCTAATGAAACAATACACAACAATTTGCCACCTTCAATGGAGTTACCAAGACAATTTAACTTAAACACAGTGGGTTCGATCAAACAATAAATCAAACAAAAGAAGATAGGATTTTAAGTGAGTACAAGTAATGAGGCATAAAAAAGTCTGAAATGGTTACAAGAAAAATAAAGAAAATGCTTCCTAGTGCCTAACTGAAACTGTACTTGATTCAAGGTAACGTCCTTTCCACATCCTTCCAACAGCATTATGGACCAAAATCTTCACATCCGGACCCTTCCTCCCAAGTCCAACAGATGTTTCTTTTGTCTTTTTAGGGAGATGGATAGGTAGAGAGATACCTTGGGGTGTTTGCCCCTCACTTTTATAGTTCAGTTCCCCCATCATAAAGTTCTATCAAGCTGAGCAGAAAGAGACATAGATTCTACTGAGGAAAGATGCTTCATGCTGTTTTCTTTCACCTGTGTGTGCTGAGATGCAGATTTTCTTTTCTCTCTCGCTAGGCTCCAGGATCCTGAAAGGAAGGAGAGTCCTACAGCCCAGGCCCAGCCTGAGCCCAAACATCTAGACTACAATTAAACAGCTCCTTAGCTCAAGCCCCATGAGCCTGTCAGCTAACACGGGCCAGACATGGGTTTTTAATGGCAGTGTAGACATCCCACAGTGGTAGGAGTTTAGGCACCCAGTCAGTCACTAATATCTAATGGTCCATAACAGCAGAAAGGGAAAAATAACAGATTTAATTAACATTGCATTGTTGAATAAGTCCAACGGTAATATCAATAAAATCCTAATAGTGTGTTGTCCAATTAGTGGACAATGATGTATGATCATGAGTACTAAGAAGATCACAGGAGATAATTTCATGCTCGTTAGTTCATAGGTATCACTAAATTCTTAAGCCTGACAGCCCAACCCTGCAGGAGAGTTTTGCAACTGACTTCACTGAAAAAAAGAGACCGATAGCACCTTTGGAAAGGCACAATGGGTCCAGATTTTCAAGAGTGCTCAGCTCCCAGTTAAGCACCAAGTAAGGGCCAGATTTCATCACCACAAGAAAACCCTCATGTCTGGTCTGTACTTTTACAGTTTTGGGGGCAAATCCTGCTCCCTTCTTAATTTTCACCAAAAGCCCTAGGTGCTGCAGTCCAGATGTGGTTCAGTTGCATACAGATGCAGAGGCCACAGCATGTAGGAAACTAGTGAAAGGAACCTGCATACCCCCTACATGCCATACAGCCCTTCTCCATGGGGGTCCTATCTTTGCAGCCTTGCACAGTGGGATTTTTCTGTGGGTGGGATCAGTAGGGATCATCAGCCATTGACCAAGTGAGGGGGCTGCCCTATAGCCTGATGCATAGGATAGTCCCCCATCAACACTCTGGAGAAAAACCTGTGCTTCAATCCCAACTGCTCCTGCTTGAGGTATGGTGGTGAATTAGCTCTTTCATAACTTCGCTTTTTTTTTTTTTTTTTTAATGCTGTACTACCTAACCTTCTTTTCTTGGACAGAGAACAATCACTGTATGAGAAATATTCCTACAGTAAAAAGCACGTTAGTAACTTGATATTACTGTTAGTTACTGCTTTTTAATTAATTTACCAGCATGCAGAAGTATATTTTTAAAAATGTCAGTGTTATTAAAATTATATTGTGCCAACATACTGCTCTTTAGTCTTAAATTGTGAGTGAATTACAAATACTGTATATACTCTCCATCAGCCACTCAGAATGCTGGAGTACAGCCCTTATCCACAGAATTTAAATTGACAGTAAGTTTTATCAATTGGAAACCAGCTTTTGCATAATATATAGACAGAGTCCATGCAATTATGCACAATGCAAAAACATGCATAAATTTATCTCCCCCCTCCCCCCCCAAGATAATGCATATAAATTTGTTTGCCCTGCATAAATCCACAAAACTGGCCAATTTTCCTGCCATCCTCAGCCTATCAGCCTGTCTGCCCATCATTTAGCTTTTTTCCACTATGTCTACATATTCTGCTGTGCTGTCCACCCAAAGGTTAAGCCCAATGAAGAGCAACAAAAATGATTTGAGGGATGGAAAACATGCCTTTTTTTACAGTGAGAGACTTAAAGAGATTAATCTGTTTAGTTTATGAAAAAAAGAAGATCAAGAGGTGATTTGATTGTGGTGTATAAATACCTTCACAGGAAGAAAATACCAGTTACTAAAGGGCTCTTTAATCTAGCAGAGCAAGGCATCACAAAACTGATGGCTAGAAGCTGAAGCCACTAAGGCTGATTAACCATTCAAAGAAATTATCAAGCAAAGTGATGGATTCTTCATCTCCTGAAGGCTGCAAATCAGGAGTGGATGCCTTTCTGGAAGATATGCTTTAGCCCAGGGATCGGCAACCTTTGGCATGCAGCCAGTCAGGGAAATCTGAAGGCGGGCCAGGACGGTTTGTTTACCTGCAGCGTCCGCAGGTTCAGCCAATCACAGCTCCCACAGGCCACGGTTCGCCGTGGGGGCTGCAGGAAGTGGCAGCCAGCACATCCCTCAGCCCACACCACTTCCTGCAGCCCCCATTGGCCTGGAACGGCAAACAGCGGCCAGTGGGAGCTGCGATCGGCCGAACCTGTGGACGCTGCAGGTAGACAAACCGTCCTGGCCCACCAGCGGATTTCCCTGACGGGCTGCGTGCCAAAGGTTCCTGATCCCTGCTTTAGCCAAACACAAGTTATTGGGCTCAGTACAGGAGTAACTGGGTGAAATTCTATGATCTGTAATACAGGAGATCAGATTAGATGATATAACAGTTCCTTTTGGCCTTAAAATCTATGAACAAATCAATGGAAAGTTACTTATGAACTTCAGCGTATTTGATCAGACTCTAATTGCTACCATGTTGGAATGGGCCCAGAGACCTCGTCAGCCCCTCTTGCTTCTGCAGGTCTCTCTCCCCTGCCGTACAAATGAAAAAACATTCTTCTCTGAGGAGTTCCTAACTTCAACAGGAATTATTCCTTTTCTACTATACAAATAAATACATAAATAGTTATATATTTGGATTCATTTTTAGAATTATTGCAATAAAACTGAAGGGTGTTGAATAATGTAATCTGGTAACAATGTTGCATAATTCCCAGTCACAGGCTCTTAGCTTTTTGATCTCGTGTCTCCTAATTAGAGTTGTGCAAACTGTTTGCAGAAGAACCTGAAAGTACATGGAAAATGCCAATTTTGTGATCTAGCAAACTCAGAACCCAGATCAGCTTTGCTGAATTACTTACTAAGCTTTATGAACCTTTCCATGCTGACACGAATCCATGCTTGTTTATACTTTTCATGGAAGCTATGTGCAGTTTTGCATTGCTTGGCTTGCAATGGGGTTAAAAAAGCCTTTTTAACTTTGAATTTCAGTTTCAAACAAAGCAAATCTTGAGGTATGAGATGCAGACTCAAAGAAAGAAAATATTAATAGAAACATTTCCAAAGCAAAACTGGAGAAATTCACAGTTCTATTCAGAAGGTGGAAAACTATCTGAATAGCTACACACCTAATGGTAACAAAGAGTCCTGTGGCACCTTATAGACTAACAGATGTATTGGAGCATAAGTTTTCGTGAGTGAATACCCACTTCGTCAGACACATGTAAACATCTAATGGTGTGTATTTGCTTCTAGGCTGTAAACATAGGGCCAGATCCTCAGCTGCTGTATATCAGTGTGACTCTCCATGGGCTTCAATGCAGCTATACAAGTTTACACCAGCTGAGGATTTGGCCTATGTTATATACAACTCTGGAAATTGCTCACCTTGCTGATCTGCTGCATCCCAGATTCCTTAACCTTTCAGGCATACAAAGCCCATCTTTTATCTAGGCAAGTATAACTTGAGGGAAAGATGATAGTTTATAAGCTATAATGATAGATAAATAGAGCCAAATTTTGATCTCTTTACTCACAGTGAGTAGAGCCTTACTCCACAATAGAGAGTGACAAGTCAATGGGAACACTTTATAAGTGTATCACAACATTCCATAACATTTGTTTGAACAAATGTTATATCGTATATATTGTTTTTTTATTTTCTGTTACATGCTATATGTAGGTGTTTAAACTATAAAATAGAAATAAATAAGATATAGATAATGGAGAATATACTGTACAGCATGGAATTATTTCAGACTCGGAACACATAAAATGCAATGCATTAGAATAAAGATGCTACGGTTTCCCCCTAAATTGGTACAATAAATTAAACACTTTCAAATTTTCAATGCACATTGGGGGGAAAAAATCTCAACAATACATATAAAATGATGGGATCTAAATTAGCTGCTATCACTCAAAACAGATCTTTGAGTTATCATGGATCATTCTCTGAAAACGTCTGCTCAAAGTGCAGCAGCAGTCAAAAAAGCTAACTTTAGGAAAGAGATAAGACAGAATATATTATAATACCATTTTATAAATTCATGGTACGCCCACACCTTGAATGCTGCATGTAATTCTGGTTGCTCGATTTCAAAAAAAAAAAAAAAAAAAATCTGAATTGGATGAGGTGCAGACAAGGGCAACAAAAATGTGCTTGGGGTATTAAACGGTTTCCCTATTTGGAGAGATTGAAGGCACTGGGCCTGTTCATCTTAGAAAAGAGGTGAGGATGCAAAAGAGGTCTATAAAATCATGAATGGTGTGGAGAAAGTTAACAGGGAAGTGTTCTTTACCCCTTCACATAACACAAGAACTAGGTTTCAGAGTGATAGCCATGTTAGTCTGTATCAGCAAAAAGAACGAGGAGTACTTGTGGCACCTTAGAGACTAACAAATTTATTTGGGCATAAGCTTTCGTGGGCTCAAATCCACTTCATCAGGGTCACCCAATGAAACAGACAGGCAGCAGGTTTAAAAACAAACAAAAGAAAGTACTTTTTCAACACAACTCATAGTCAACCTGTGGAACCTGATGCCAGGGGATGTTGTGAAGGCCAAAGGATAATGGGGTTAAAAAAGAATTAGAAAGTGGAGAACAGATCTATCAATGGTTGTTAGGCAAGAGTCTTAGGGATACACCACCATGCTCCTGGTGTCCCTAAATGTCCAACTGCCAGAAGCTAGTGTCACATCCCAATGGTCCCCTCCCCTTAGGGAGTCCCCCGGGAGGGTAGATCAGCACTGTATATTGCTAACACTGTTGCAAGCATCGCAAAGCATTTTGGGGAGGGTCAAAGGTGTCTGAGTGGGGAGTGGAAGTTTCCTTTGCAGGTACTAGAGGCTGAGAGGGGAGGAAGAAGAAGAGCAGAGAACAGGTTAATTCAACACTGCAGCTAGCAAGCTCAGTCCGAAGATAAGAAGCTAACTCCAGCCAGCTCAAGGCCAGCTGCTACCTGCCAAGACAGAAGGGGGGAAGTCCAACCCCCCCACCCCCCGACCAGCTGTGAGACAAGAGGAACTAAGTAAGACACAGAGCTGCAGAGATAACAGTGAGAACACTGAAAGCAACTGAGACACAGAGCTGCAACAATAACAGCGAGACCAGTGAAGGCCAAGACAGAAAAGAAAACAGTCTCCGGAGCCGGGATGTTTTAGGAAAGGGAAAGAGACCACAGAAAGCAGTTTGGACTGGCACAAAGAGGACCAGGAACAGAGGTCATGGAATAGAACCCCCCCAAAGGAGCCCAGGACTTAAAACCCTCCTGAGAGCTGAAGCGATTCGGAGATCAACAGTGGATCCTTGGATGACCAGGACAGCACTCCCGCCCACCCTTCCCCCCCTGTTTTTCTTATGTTACACCCAGGCCTGGCCAGCCTTGGGTTGGGCATGTGTGAGTATGAAAGTGGGTTAGGGCTTGGGGCACTAACGCTTTCTTCCTTCTTCCTCCCCCTGAGAGACGTGGGAGCATTCCCAGCACTCTCTGCTGTTATTTTATTATTTTATCAATAAAGCTTTAAAATTCAGACACTTGGTGTGCCTCATCATCTCCTCCCCAAAAAGATCGTATGGTCCCAGCCTGATCAACTGTGGGTCCAGGCAGATTGGTAACGAAAATCTGTCACACTAGGACTGGATCACTTGAAATTGCCATTCTGTTCATTTCCTCTCAAACATCTGGCACTGCCCACTGCCAGAAGACTGGATACTAGGCTAACCATTGGTCTGACCCAGTATGACTGTTGTTATGTTCTTAAGAAAGGCAAGTCTTTAAAAAATGCTTGTTTTACTTTGAATATATGACGGGAAAAGTAACTACAAAAGTTTAATCAGCCTTTTTCATAGTTTGGAAAGAGAACATTATCATTTTTGCTGAGTCAATTGGATCAGTCTAACCAGTAAATTGATCTCTTTCTAAAGTGATCTATAGTCTACCAGCATGCCCTGAAATATACCTGAGAATACCATAATGGAACATTTACACTATTTATCACAAATGACAGTTTGACAGTATTTGTTTGTTCCCAGGGCTCCTTATTTCATATTGTAGATTAATTTCCCACACCAAGAGCAAATGAATCTGTAGCACACATACCTAAATTCTGTAACAGTTCAAATAGCAACAAGTTCCCTTAGCTGTCTGTAAAGATTCCCAAACACTGATCATCCAATTTCCAATTGCATAATCTGGAATAAACAAACATCAATTATAGAAAATGTAATTATCCTTTTAAAATTTCAGCTTAATGGAGATTTTATATCTGTCATTTGTTTCAGTTGTGGAACTATAATTTTATTTAAATAGCAATTACAATGGGATTATAAAAGATTTATAAAAGTGATATATAATCAGAAGAAGGGTTATATACTGAGAATACAGTTCTCTCACACTACTGCAGAAATGCCTGTGCTGCAAGGAAGAATTATAAGAGCACAGAATCATAGATGTTAAAGATTGAAGAGACTTGGGGCTAACTTCATCATAGCCTTTGGCCAGGCATAAATCCCGCTCTCAGAATGCTCCCCAACTCTCCCTGGCCTGGCGCAGGGGGCCTGTATGCAAGGTGTAGTGATCCGTATTGCCTGTACAGAGATGCTATGTCACAGGTGGGCAGGCAGTGGGTAGGCAAGGACAGAGCGGTTGGAGGCTTGACTCTGCCCCCACAACTCAGTAGGTAGAAGGAGCAGTTACAATCTGCTTCCCAACCCTGGGCTCCTCCTGGGATAACACAACTGGGCTGCCACAAAAGAACAAATTAGAATAAAGAAATTAAATATCTCCATAAATATCTCCTTACCATGGTATCATTTGATAGACATAATTAAATCAGTTATATAATTAGGTTTCAGCACCTGTATGGTAAATTGTACTTGGAAAAGATGTCACATATTTTTGTCTATACAATTCGTAATGTATTACACAACTCATGTTATTCGCTCCATTCTCTCACAGAAAAATTCCCAATCCTCAGCTAAACAGAGAAATCAGAAATTTGCTTTTCATTTCATTTCGTAGAGATCCTTTTTACTTTCAAACTCTCATCACAAAGGGCAGGATATCTTGTGGAAACAGAGCTCTTATGTGACACTGATTTTAAACAGAAGAAATTGTCTTATAATCAGAAAAAAGGAATCCGAGAAACACTGAAATCTTAAAGCCAGAAGAAGTCCACCTGATTGTTACATCTGCTCTGCTGTGTTTGGAAAATGTAATTCTCAGGCAGTGAAGTGATACAGGTCTGAGTCAAAACCTCCAACAATCACTAGGAAAGAAGAAAAAAAGTGAAGAAAAGAGACACTGGGTGTAAAGACACATACACTTATATACACATACATATAATATACACATTATATCTATATATATATATACACACACACACATATATACGTACACTGTTCTATGTTTATGCTGGGCAGAATTCAATTTTTATTTTCTTATGTCAACAGATATTAATGGTTCCCTTTAAAATTTCCCATTTTTATTTATTTAAATTTTTACAGGTGTGGGAAATTATGGTGGGGGAATCAGACAATAATTTAATGACAATAGATGTTGACAGTTTGTGTTTTAATGGTTATAAAGCTTTAACATTTTGAATCTCAACATCACATGTCAAAATGTTAGCCTTAAATCAAACATTAGTAAGTTCCCAAGCAGCGTTTTTCTTACTTTGCCTACCTCTAAATTTTGATCATTATCAAAGGAAATATTTTTTATTTGGTTTGTGTGTGTACAGTGAAATAAACATTTATCAACATTTAACTATAAAAATCTAATTCTTCCAAGCCTACCTGCGTTGTAGGGGAGCATTGTTAATGCCCTGTATAGGAGTGGGGCAATGAGATCATTGTTATAACAGCATGCATTCTGTTTTCTGACAAAATGTTAAGACTGTCTGTACTGAGCTATCTTGATTATCACTTCAAAAGTTTTTTTTCTCTTACTTAATTGGCCTCTCAGAGTTGGTAAGACAACTCCCACCTGTTCATGCTCTCTGTATGTGTGTATATATATCTCCTCAATATATGTTTCACTCTATATGCATCCGAAGAAGTGGGTTGTAGCCCACGAAAGCTTATGCTCTAATAAATTTGTTAGTCTCTAAGGTGCCACAAGTACTCCTGTTCTTTTTGCGGATACAGACTAACACGGCTGCTACTCTGAAACCTGTTAAGACATATGTTCAGTGTTATCACTGGTCAGTTGATAAACTGACATTTCATTCGATTCAATGTAACTGGGCAGCACAACTGAAAGGAGGGGAAAGAGCAGGGAGCTAGCAACGGAAGGCCAAACAGAATGTACAGTATATACTAAGGGCTAAATTCAGAACAGGTTTGGGCAGGTGCAACACTCTGCAGAGTATTTGATTCATTGGATAAACACTTTCAAAAGCATTTAAGTGATTTAGGAGACAATTCTGAAAACACTACCATTTTTGTTTTTCTACTGTAGTGTCCCAGACACAGAATCAGAGTTAGAAGGGATCACAAGGGTAATCTAGATTAACTCCTTGCCAAGATGCAAGATTTATCTAAAACATTGGGACATGTGAGTCCCAATCCAACAAAGGGCTTACTCACATGAATAGTCCCATTGACTTCAGTGGGATTACTCATGTATTTAAAGTTAGGCACATGCTTAAGAGCTTTGTTGAATCAGGGCCCTGGCATTTATATCAGCTTTATTTAAAGTTAAAAGCAAATTGTTCCACATGAAGTGGTTGAATGTTATATAATAAGCAATTTAGTGCCAATGGTGCACGAATGAAATAAAAAGCCTGTAATTTAGAAGCATGCATGGGTAAAAGGTTTTTTGCTTTTCCTATTTTGCAACTGGACAGGAAGTGTCTGTTAAAGTGCCATTGTAGAGATTAAATTGGAATTCTTCTCTTTGCTAGCACCCAGTTCTCATAAGGGACTTTTCCCTCCACATTTTCTTTTGCCTTCCTATTTCTGTCTGCCACTAAATCTGACCCCTCAATTTCCCCTATAAAACCATGAATTTTATTTGCTTTTTTCCCCCACGTGTACTCTAAAGGATAAACTAAACAATTGTTTTAAAGGTTAAATTGTTGAGGCAACTGGAATATATTCTGAAAGCTGCAATTTAGGACCAGATCAGATTTAACCAATTCTCAAGAAAGCATGCTGGAGAAAGACTGAATTATAAGCAAGATTAAAAATGTTTACAAGAAGTCTTCATTAATAAAAACTAGAAGAGCAGTAGGGAAGAAAAAGACCCAATCAATTCCCATTTAAATCAGTGGAGAGACTTCCACTGAAGTCCATGGAGTTGGATCAGACCCCGAGTTACTTAAGAAACAGATTACTGAACCAAGAATAAAAGGAGAAAGAAATGTAAGAAGATACACAAGACAGCGTGGACTGTAGCTGCACATATCAAGAAGAACAAGCTGGAATTCCAGAGTTGTGTTCTCTTCTCAGATTTACCACTTACTAGTTGTGTGATCTTTGCAAGGCCACCCAGAGCTGCTCTAATTTACAACTTGCACTGTTTCACCCACTGCAGTAGCCTAGAATCCAGGTGTGTAAAGCCACTTGCTTTGCCACACTCTCTGTGCTATGTCTCAGGAGATGCAGCACAGAATCTGGCCCAAGTTATTTACTGGTTGAATGAAAGATTTTGAACTATGTTTCTAACGAAGTATGAGTAGTTCAAAAGACATTGTCATAAGAATATCTAGCAACATTTTAATATAGCTGTTTGATTATTCAAGTAAAATTAATGAGCCAAGCTCTGCTCTGATTTACATACCTCATGCAGTCCACTTGCCTTCAATAGGGCTGTACAGGGCTCTGTACAACATCCAAACACTGCAGACAAGAGACACTTATTAGAAAAATTATACACATATCTGGGGAAAAAGAACTAGAATCTTGGCCTTTCAAATCCAAAACTATAGACATCTACCAATTGAAGTTAAAGAGAGGGGGGTTAATGCCCTTAACTGTCAGCAGTAACACCACCATCTAGAAGGTAGAACAACAACATATACACAAAGCCTTACAGTGACTCTACACAGAACTGAGTTCAGTGACATAGGCACCGACTTCTTCTGTTCCCGGGAGTGTGGGTGGAGGGGGATATTCTACTCCTGCTCTGCCCCAGGTCCTGCCCCCACTCCACCCCTTCCCCCAAGCCCTCCTCCCCTCTGTTCCGCCCTCATCTCCCCCACCCACCCCCATCCCCCAGTGCCTCCTGCACCCTGCTGAACAGCTGATCATGGCAGGCAGGAGGCAGTGGGAGGGAGGGGTAGGAGCTGATCAGTGGGACCCCCTGGTGGGCAAGGCACTGGGGGGGTGAGGGGAAGGAGCTGATCTGTGGGGCTCTCGGTGGGTGCTGAGCACCCACTATTTTTTCCCTGTGGGTTCTCTAGCTCCTGAGCACCCACAGAGTGGGTGCCTATGTTCAGTGACTTCAAAATTAATTAAAAAGAAGCACTGCAGCCCTAATCCAGGGAGATCTTGCTGAGCCACCTCAATTCCAGATGAAGTCATTAGGACCTCAGCAACTCACAGGCTTGGTTTCCTATTGCATGTTCAGGCTCATTCTTCATGGGGATATCACCCAAATCACTCTGCTTGGCAGAACCTGAACAGTGCATGCATTCTGCCCAGGAGCAATAATTACTCCATATTATGCTGTGGCATATGGGGGAGGGAGGCATTCTCCCCTCCTGCTCACTCCCCACCTGCCTCAAAATGGAGACACGGTGGGATGGAGACAAGCTGTGTCACAAGGCACCAGCAGAGACACACAGAACTCCATTCTCTCATATGGCTGCATATTAACAGTTATTTGGGAGTCCAGAAATGACTGCTCTTCAAGGCAGGAGTAAGTACCTTTACATGCTTACTCTTTATGGGGATCTTCTCTCTTCATGTGTGGAAATTACCAGATAGAGCCTTTATGAGGTTGATTGTCTTGGAAATATTGTTTGTCTCTCTTCTTTGTTGGTAGTGGCAGTTTACCCTGTAGTCCACATGCAACATATAAGTTAACAAACTTAAAAGGAAGGAGAAACACCATCATATTTTAGAGAAAATAAATATAGTTAATGCCATCACATCTGAGAACAAATCCTGTTTCTGCTGTTGGTGTCTCATCTTCTAATCCTGTGCTTAGACCATGCCTCTCCCTCATTCATAAAATGTCAAGACTGGGATGTGGGTGGTCTGACCTAGGGACAGGTCAGCTACCAAGAGATCAGTCTTTGATATGCAGCAGGACAAACAGAGTCAGGTGTCAGGTTACTAGAATCAAGCAGTTGCAGCAGGGAAGCCACCCTAAGCAGGAGAAACCGAGATATATGGAGAACTTCCTGGTCCTCTGCTTGATTTAAATAGAAGCACAGCCCCAATCAGGACTCCCAGAGTTCACCCAATCAGAACCCAGGATTGGAGTCTTCTGTTGGAGTTCAGCTTCTAGTTAGCAAGTCACTGGGTGGCAGGTCAGACTGTCTTGCTACCTAAGATTCCCTATGAACTGAGGTTTGAATCTGTAGTCCCTGACATAAAATACTTTTCAAAATGAAAAAGTCTCTTTTACTAATTGAGCTAGAGAGAGGCAGAGGGTAGAATGACTTTAAATAGAATGTCATTATTGTGCATAGCTGGTGAGTTTTAATAACATATTAAATTGATTTTCCATCCATACTTCCACTCTCCTGGTGCCAAAAGAAAGAGAGAGAGAAAGTAGGCACAGCTGATGTTATTTTTAGATTTGGTGTAGGCCTCCTTTTAAGTGATAATACACTAGCACCCTAGACTGTCACATACTGAAGAATAATTACAATCAAGCTCATGAAATTTTAACACAGAAACTGTTGCATTATTTAGAACGTTAATGTGGTTTCAGGAAAAGTAATTACTGGTTATCTATTGCCAGAGACCTCATTTGCTGTCTAACTACAGGGGTGCTGTCTGTGCCGGGATCAAGGCAGAATGCTCTGAATATTTCAAGTAAGTCCACAGTAAATGCTTTCTTGTAGTTGTTTTTCCACAGTTATGAATATAACCTATGCTTAAAAGAAAAAAACTTAGAAAAAGCTACTTGTACTAACAAAAACAACTGCCTTTGGGCAGGGGAACTGGGTTGGTAGCAGAAAAACTTCCTGCAATATCAATCTCTTTGTACAGAATGAATCATCTTCGTTTTGATCTTCTACGGTTACAGATGTTTAAATATCTCCCCCACTATCACAAATGCTTCCAACAGCCCTACAACCAAGTCATTATGGCAATCGGGGGAAATGTCAGAATGATCAGCACAAGAAACTGTATTAGAAGTTAAATGTATTAAATGGCAACCTTTGCAGTTATAACTGAAGCCTATTTGAAGGAGTAAGGAAAGACCCTTTCCTCAAATTATTATTTATATTTCAGTGGTATCCAAAATGTGCTAGATGCTTTCCAAATTCAGGAAGACACAGGCCCTGTCCCTAAAATCTTGTTATCAAGATAACTAAGTAATATCTCCTTTTCACCTGTTGGAGCTTTGTGTATAATCCAACTTCATTGCTGTGTAGGTGGCTGCATAATTCCCTATTTTTTTTTTAAAATGGCTGCATATATGTGGTCTGAGATTCCATAATTTTTTCTTCTCTTTAGAAAATATGGTTAAAAAGAAATTTCAAAATGTGAACCATGTGTAACTGATGCCAGTTACTGATGTAACTGTACCTGCTGATAAATGGAAACAATACCCCTCAAATGTGTGAATTACTCGCACTCATCTTAATGAACTGTTCACTGTTACAAAAGTAGATATTGATAGGAAAAAAATAAGTTAATGCTATATATTGGTGTGGGACGTAATGGCACATGTGCTGTCTACGTCTCTCTCCATTTTTTTGACTAGAGCTTCACATTATCTTTGATTTTTTCTTTTTTTTTAAATCAGCCATCAATAAACTTGTGCAAATAAGAGGACAATCACTGACGTCTACTTGAACTCAGAACACTGAATGATAATCATTCTTGAGTAGTAACAGCTTTAGGTTGCTTTGTACTCTCTGTAGCCTTTGTGGTGGCAGAGATGGGAATGGTAGGCTCTGGTTCTAATCAGAAGCAATCAAATGGTTCTGTTTCCAAGAAGATAAATTATTACTAAAAATACAGCAGGAGGTAACTCCATTGAAGTCAATTTAGTGACAAAAATGTAAAATTAGTGTGATATCAAAATCAGGCCCTATATATTTTGAGACCTGTTTATTACTATGATTGAAGGAGGAAGGTCTGCTATTCTACTTTTCCCACTTTGAGGTGGAGGATCACATTTATCGTTTCAGGGGTTTGGGCTGGAAGGACAGGCAGGTGGGGAAGGGGAAATCTTGGATACCCTTCCAGATGCATGTGACTGAACACATTTCACAAGGAAACTCCAGATACTTTGCAAGCCCCATAGAAAGTTTCCACAGACTCCATGGAAGACATGGATCCCAGCCTGAGAACTCTGTGGCATCACACTGTATTTAAAATCAGTTTAAACCCTGTATAACAATTAACATGACTTATATATAGTAAATGCATATAACAGTACATCTTTTGTCCTGACTAGCCTGATAGGAGCAGTAAAGTCTCAGTTGCAGTTTCTGTTTTGTACACCAGATTGCCATGATGGATGGATCATGGATGTGGTCTCTTTTACTACCCTTGCACAAAAATAGCAGTTTATTATAAAAAAAAATTTCTATTTTATAATTGAAAGTGATACAGCTTTACAATGTAATGAAGATTAACTGAAACCCATGACAACAGCATGGCGTGATTACTCTGAAGTTATGAATTTTTATCAAGACCCAGCTCAATTTGTTTCAATATTACAGAGGTCTCTCATTAACAATCAGTAGCACAGTCTGGATGCAGTTTGTATAGTGATTGATGTGGAATTTACAGTCTTCCGCCTCTCTCCCCAGAAATATCCTAACTGCTGCCTCTTCAACTTCCTGTTGGAGAGATTTGCTTTAACGGTACATTATATTTATTGGGTTCAAATAAATGCCTGTGGAATCAGACAATTATTGCTTCACCACAGTATAACTGCTGTTGTATAGCAAACTCTACGTTGCAGATCAGTGTCCTTGTGTGTTTTGGTTTAAGTAGCACATTCCCCAGTGTATTTTTAGTAACAATTAATTTTCTTATTTGGGTTTATTGATGGCTTGTTTAAAAGAGAAAAAAAAAAGCAAAAAGCAAAGCATGTGATGCTATAGGCAAAAAAAAAAAAAAAAAAAAAAAAAGAGAGGGACAGAAGAAAAGAGAGGCTATATCTACTCTGTTCACCACTGGTGTTTTGTAGGGTATGTATATCTGTCCACACAGCAGTGTGTAGCTACATGTATCAGTGAAAGGCTCTGGCAGGTGGAGGCAGAGGGGAAAGGCTCTGGCAGCTCCTTGCCACAGGAAAAGCCTCCACAGTAGTGGGAGTTGTCAGAGCCTTTCACTTCTGTCTCACCTTGTCAGAGCCTTTCCTTGCTGCTGGGGTCTTCACTGAAGTGGGGAAATGCTCCCTGTGACAGGGAATGGCTCTGGCAGTGGGACATTGGGGAGGCACAAGGCGAACTGAGGTGCCAGACTGGGGGGGGGCGCCACTAGGAACCAGAGTGTAGAAAATTGTGTCTGCTGCTGGTGCATATGTATTCTCTCTGCTCGAGATGCACAAAGATGGTGGAGTGCTGTGCTGGAGGAAGGAGGGCACAAGACACATAACAGGCAGGCAGGAGAAAAGGTGAGAGGGAATAACAGAAAGCAGCAGGAGCTGCAAGGAGTGAGAGGAGGAGGAGGAGCCTTTTATGTACCTCTCTAGCACCCCCAGGACGGAGCCTGGACTGATTAACACCAGCTTTTCAGGGAGCTTCCTGTTTCCTGCTGCTTCCCTGAACCCACTTGAGGAGAACAGGCAGTCAACTGAAGTAGTAGCAGCCAGTTAGGCCCTTAAAACGCTGATATCTTCCCTCACTCAGGCCCTGCTACCAGCCTGCTTATTTGTCCCCGTCGATTGAGTGTTGAGAGCCACTATAGCTGGCACAGAACAGCTTTCACTCATGACTGAAGGAAACACCCCTCTGGGGCAGCATTCAGAAAAAGTAAGCAAGCAAAGGAAGCTTTTCTATCTAAGCAGGAAGGAGCACTCCTGAGATACATAGACACAAATGTTCACTGTGAGCCTTCCGGCCCCAGTGAGGATGTGAGTGGTGAGGCGATGCCTGATCTTCCAGTTAGTAAGAGTGCAGGTGACCTGGCAGCTACTGCAGCATCCATATCTCATCTCAAATGGATGTAACCATGCACATTCCTGAAGAAAAGTGTAGATCAGAGAAGAGTGTGGTGGAGGCGCAAGAAACAGCTACTGCTGAGTTTAGTTCCTTAAGTCTAGATGATCCAGGACTGTGGACCCACTTGAGCAGTAGCCTGAGGGACTTTCTTGTACTTCATGGGCCACAGCAAGTGAAAAACTTCATGTTCCCCAAAGACAATGAAAGTAGAAGTTTCCATCCAACACATTACTGGTGTGAAATCCCCAATGGTGACGAAGTGGAGAGGCCATGGCTTATGTACTCAAAACCCCAGAATGCTGTATACTGTTTTTGTAGCAAACTCTTCCAGTCTAATGTTCCAGCCACTTTGGGTTCTCCAAGAACAAAGGACTGGAAAAATCTGGCTAGAAATCTGGCATGCCATGAGAAGGCAGCAAATCACCAGAGAGCATTCCATAGGTGAAAAGAGCTTGAGATGAGACAAAGGTTAAAGGCCACCATAGATGATCAGCATCAAGAGAAGATTGCATTAGAGTCTCTTTACTGGCAAAACATTCTGAAAAGGCTCATTGCTTGCTACCCAAAACCTAGGACTGCGTGGCACTTCAGATCAGCTGTATGTGCTAAACAATGGAAACTTCCTTAAAATTGTGGAGCTGATGGCTGAGTTTGATGCTGTACTCCTGGAGCATCTAAGAAGAGTCACCACCCAAGAAATGTACACACACCACTACCTTGGAAAAACAATTCAAAATGAGATCATACAGTTACTGGCAACAAAAGTCAAACAGAAGATTGTGGCAGATCTGAAGTCAGAAAGATATTACTCTGTTATTCTGGCCTGCACACCTGACATCAGCCATACGGAACAAATGACTTTAATGGTGCATTTTGTAACAACAACAGAACCTAGTGAAAATGTCCCTGCAGTGGTGACTGTCAGAGAGCATTTTCTAGAATTTATTGACATTGATGATACTACATGAGCTGGTATGACAAATGTGCTTCTTAAAAAGCTGGAAGATATGGGAATTGTGATAGCTGACATGAGAGGTCAGGGCTACGATAATGGTGCCAACATAAGAGGAAAGAACAGAACTCATCGATGGCAAATTTTGAAGCAACATCTGGGAACATCCTCCCTGACACTGAAACCACTGAGTGCCACATGATTGGAAAGTTGAGTGGAGGCGATAAAGCCTATCAAACACCAAACTGGGAAGATAGATGATGCCATAGTTGCCATTATGGAGGATAACGCTATGACAGGAACTGTTTGTGGGAGAAACAGTGGCAGAGGGAAATGGAATCACCAGAAACATACATAACTTCAAATTTCTGTGTTGCTTAGTGTTGTGGCATGACATACTGTTTGAAATAAATGTTGTAAGCAAGAGACTCCAAGGTGTTGACCTTGCTATATCTGGAGCAATGGAACAACTGGACAAAGCAAAGTCATACCTACAGTCTTACCAGTCTGATGAGGGATTTCAAAACATTCTGAAGAGTGCACAGAAGTTGGCAGAGGAACTTCACACTGAAGCTATTTTCCCACCAATTCAAGAATACAAGAGTCACCAAAGAAGAAGACATTTTGATTACGAGGCATGGGATACTCCCATAAGAGACCCCAAACAACAATTCAAAGTTGAATTCTTTAACCAGGTGCTAGATTGTGCAATACAGTCAGTTGAAGAACATTTCATGCAGCTCAAGGAACACAGCAGTATATTTGGGATGTTGTATGATATTCCAAAATTCCTCACTATACCTGAAGAAGACCTACACCAGCAATGCTGGGCACTAGAGACAGTGTTGACACATGATGACGTGTGTGATATTGATGCGAGTGATTTAGGTGATACATTTCAGGAGGATCAACTCCAAAGGCTGTTCTGGAATATATGTGCACAAATAAGATGACCACCCTCTTTCCAAATGCTTTTGTTGCTCTGCGCATACTTCTAACACTTCCTGTAACAGTTGCAAGTGGAGAACGCAGCTTCTTCAAGCTGAAGTTAATAAAAACACATCTATGCTCCACAATTGACACACATCCACAGGAGAGGCTGTTCGGCCTTGCAGCCATCTCAATAGAGCATGAGCTGGCCCAGACTGTGGAGCTTCAGCAGGAAGCAGTTCAAATCTTTGCAACCAAGAAGGCATGGAAAGCACCACTTTGATTATTCAAACTGATAAAAATGCCAGTGTTTACTATGTAGACAAGAAAAGTTACATTTGCTGTTCAGGCGTTTCAAAGTTAAGTGTTACTTAAAATTTTGGAACAAGGCATTTTAAGTTGTTAGTTATCCTTTATTGGGGTAGGTAGCAGAGCAGTACCATGAGAGGAGTAGAACAGGAAGAAGGCAGAATTGAGACCTTTCAAAGTTTTGGCCCAAGTGAGGGGGCATGGAGGTGTCATTTGAGCTCCCTGCCTCAGGTGCCAAAATGTTGTGGGCTGGCAGAGAGCTGTGTAGCGCATATACCCACAGGGTTCAGGCATGTCTTTACTCGCTGGCTACACTTCTACTTATGCCTGTGCTAGGGGATGCTTGTAATAGATGTACTCTACATGCCATCATAGACCTACCTTAAGAATGCCATAGAGTCCTGCCCCCATCCTGACACAGAGTTGCCAGCTCTTTGATATTATCATGAGTCTCATGATATTTAGTGTTTCTTAAAGTGCAGGTTCCAGGATTCACCTGATTATGGTTGATTCTCAGCTTGCTTTCTTTCCTTAGTTTTTAGAGGAAGTTTCTAGTCCTCATGATTGGGGAGAAAAGCTGGGAAATATGAACCCTAAAGGCTCAAATACCAACAGGCAAATAAAAAGAACCATTTAAAAAAAAATCTCATGGTTTTTAAGTCAGTCTCATAATTTATGATCTTGGTTTCTAAACCCTTGGTGTTGGCAGTACTGCTAACAACCTCTATGTCTGTGAGCAGTGTAGAGCTATGTGACTAAGGGCAGGTCTTCACTACGGGGGGGGGGGGTCGATTTAAGATACGCAAATTCAGCTACGCGAATAGCGTAGCTGAATTCGACGTATCGGAGCCAACTTACCCCGCTGTGAGGACGGCGGCAAAATCGACCTCCGCGGCTCCCCATCGACGGCGCTTACTCCTACCTCCGCTGGTGGAGTAAGAGCATTGATTCGGGGATCAATTGTCGCGTCCCGAGACGCGATAATTCGATCCCCGAGAGATCGATTTCTACCCGCCGATTCAGGCGGGTAGTGTAGACCTAGTCTGAGTAGCTGCTATGACAGCTGCTATGACACCTGAGAGATTCCCTTATGCCAGCAGCTTTCCAGCATTGTAGGGTGACCAAAACAAAGGAAGAGGATCTGGTGCCTGGTTTATCTGAAAACTGAGGCAAAATCTGTATTTATAAATCCTCCATGGAAAATTCCACTGTGTCACTTTTCCCAATGAAGGAGATGTCTTCATAAGCAGGAATGCTAATGAATGAAATACAATGACATTTAGAATCTGTTGATAGGTTTTTGTTTGCTTAAAAAAAATCAAAAAATCAGTATTGCATAAAGGAGGCAATGGGTAAGCCAGTTATTTTATTTTTTGAACTTTCTGTGAAGTCTGAAAATGTAAGACTAAATGTATCTAAATCTCATTGGTAAGGATAAAAATTTTGTTTTAAAAAGCTAATTCATTTTAAAGGCAAGAACTTTAATGAGGATTGAGACTTCCGATATTCCTTGTTGTTCAACTGTGTAGTACTGACATGTAAATATCATATAGTAGTATGGACAAGCTGGCTGTAACTTCATAGCAACAGATGAAACCACATTTTCATTAAATTCAGACATTTACTATATTCAGAAAAAGAACATCTTTACAAAGCCAAATGGCTGCATAGAGGATTAGATCTGTTTATATCTCATGACCTTCATGGCTCTTTGCAAGGCTCAACTTTTTTCCCTAGGCAGTTGAAAAAGAAGTGAATTTTACTATAGGGGTAGGGTACTATTCAAGTGGGAAGGGGATTTGTGATAGGTTATCTAAGTTGCACTTAGATAGGTTTTAAATTGTGTCAAGGGCATCCATCTATAGCCTCTGGCTAACCTTATCATTTCTATAAATCTAAATGGAATAAATAATATTGCAGAATAACATACTTTGTTTTTTAAACAGATGAAGACTATTCTATCCTTCAGCCGTGCTGCTGTAAAAAGGCTTTCATATTGTGGTATGGTAGAATAATGCATTATCCTTCACTCATGACTCTATGTGAAAGATTTCATGTGTTTATAGAGCAACTAGTACTCTTACAAACCTAGGAAACTACCTAACAAAAAATAAAAAGAGGGTTAACACTATATAATAAGGTACATTTATAAAAGATGAATAGATATTTTAAGCATGTTACAGAAAAAAATAGAATGTGATAAAGATGATTAACACCTACTGATGTGGTTATACAGTTGGTTCAGCCACAGTTATTGCAACCTATTGGACTCAATGTCAGGGAACATGATGATTTCTTGGAGGGCAGATTGTTGTGGAACATAGTGAGAACCAATTCAAGGTTGTTGTTGGTGCTCATGGAGCAGCTGCTAATGGTGGAGTGCTGCTTCTGGGCCTGAGAAACTAGCACTGACTGGTGGGGTTGCATTGTAATGCAGTTTAGGGATGACAAGCAGAGCTGCAGAACTTTCAGATGTACAAGGCCACATTCCTGGACCTGTGTGCTGAACTCGCCCCATCCCTCCAGTGCAGGGACATTTCAGTGAGAGCTGCACTGACAGTGGAGAAGCAAATGGCACTCACACTGTGGGGATTTGCAACACCAGATTGCTATCTGGCAGTAGGAACTCAATTTGGGGTTGGAAAATCTACTGCAGGGCCCATTGTCACGCAAATTTGTAGGGCAATTAATTGCTATGCTGGACTGCGACTCTTGGCAATGTGCAGGACAGTGAAGTAATAGACCCCACACATCCCTATTTTAACATCAGACCATCTTGCCCCCAGAGTACATAAACAGAAAGGGCTATTTTCTATGGTCATGCAAGTGTTGGTGGAGCCAGGGAACACTTCACTGACATCCATGTTGGGTACTCAGCGGTATTTCTTTTACATTCTTCTTTTCTAAGGAATGATGTGTGTAATCATATGCCTTCTTTTGAATTACACTTAGCAATCTTAATTTTAAATTTACAAACTTTTGTGACTAATGCTTATGTAATTTTAGCTTGGGACTTCGTTAGTTTTTCACATTTGGATTTCTTCAGTCATGTGTGCTGTCCCTCAGTTGGAGGGATGTTACTCATTTTAGCACCAAAAGTACTCTCACAATGCAAACATGGCTACAACTCACTTATACTGTTGAAAATTACTAACATTAAAAATACAGACTCCTGGAACTGAGGTTATAGAAAGTTATTTATGCTAAAGGAAGGAATCCTAGAGCATTTAAAGTTTTCTGTATGAATACATTTTTGATGTCACACATTGTGTTGTTTGTCTGGGCCTTGAAAAGTTGAGAGGTGGGTGTGATGGTATGCGTTGCTTTGAAATGAACTTAGCAACCTTAACTCTAAGTTTTGGGAGTGTGCATGCATATCTATTTCAAGGCCCGAGTTCAGAAAGGATATCAGGTTTCAGCTTGTTCTCTCGTCTCACAATTTCAACAGTTACCTATACATTCAAAGACTTAAACTATGCTGCTTTGTACTGCTAGTTTGGCCAAAAATGAGGTTAAATGTGCTTCGTCTGCAGAACATTAGGCAAGTATATTTGAATACAAGTCTCATTACCATAATTATGAATACATTTTGAGTGGCTCTAATTATGACTACTGTAAAATGTAAATTTCCATTAATGGCAATTTCAGAGTTTTGCTGTCATTGGATTAATATTAATAAACCATGCCATTATGTATAACTGCACAAAGCATAGGCATTAAACAATTACTTTTGCTACCATTATTCTTCTGCTGCAATGATTTACACGTAAATCAAATGTCCTTATTTTCCTCTGCTGTTTCCTTGTATATATAAATAAAGAATGTAACTTTAGACCTAAGTAAAAATGCACTTCATGTTCACTCTATATTATTGGTTAAAGTTCCTTCCTCTTTTAAGACTATTGTGATTAAACTTTCTGATCCTTTTGTTCTTTAAAAAAAAAAAAAAAAAGCCAAATCTGGGTTGTCAGCAGTTAGGGTCCTTTTCAAAATGGGAGGTCATCTTTTCTCTTTGTACGTAGTTAGAGTAAATCACACGGAGGAAGTGCCAGGCCTTTACTCCCAGGGTAAGCAGGTGTCACAGAAACAGTTTGGATCTATGTGAGATTTGGCTCACAGAAAGCACAGCCATCAGTTCTTTCATCTAAGGTCACATTTGTGCTACAATGATAAGACAAAATTATTGTTTTTCTCATATGTTTTTAAAGCAAAAACATATGGCTTCTATCTTAGGCAAATATTTGGCCCCCATAAGCGTAGCATCTGAGGGCCTTACTGTATGTGGGGTCCAGAAGTACTATCATCCCTATTTTAGAGATAGGGAACTGAGGCATACAGGGCTAGGTTCCATAAAAGGACTTAGGTTCATAACTGCCACGTTAGGCACCTAAATGCCAGAATCAGGCCCCACTGGCATTCACAAACCCTGCTCAGTGACCCCGGAACACTGTAGGCACCCAAAATTGCTCCACACCTAAATTTTTGCAGTAAAAGTTTCCTAGGTGCCTATGTTGCCACCTCTAGCATGAGCACTGAAGCCAGGCATCTAGACACTTAAGCTTCACAGTGGTGCACAAACCAGGGAAAGATAGACAGAGGAATGCCTAACACACCTGCTGTTCCTGATCTGGTAAGCACGCTCAGAGCTTGCCTACCAGAACAGACCCTCATTGGTGAACTTACACTGTGGCTAATAAAAAAAAATAAATCATTGTAGCAGGGGGACTGGCTCCTAGGTATCTCACTGCCCAGGTGGATGCCCTAAGCACCAGGCCATAGAGCCAGTCTCATGCTTTCCCCCTCAGCCCTGTGCCCATCTGCCCTCCTTCAGTGGAATAGCTTCAATAGTAGAGATTGAGAAATCCTTACATCAGAATACTCCCTAGCCCAGTGGCTAGGACACTCACCTGACAGGTGACAGATTTCTCAGGTAGAGGGATGAGGACTTGAATTGAGGGGGGAAGGGGGGAGAAGGGGGTGTCTCCCCTTCCCCCAAAAACAACAGTTGCCTAACTCCAAGAGAGGGTTTGCAGATGACAATCCCAAGCAGAAGGAGGTGCCTCTCTGAAGCCCAGATGTAGTTACCTCCCTCCAAGACAGGTACAGGGCTTAGCACACACTCCTGGGCTTGGCACCTCTCAATGGCTAGCTTAGGCAAAGTTGCCTAGCATGTTGGCTTTCCTATCCTCCATGAACTTATCTAGTTCTTTTTTTTTTAAACCCTGTTATAGTCTTGGCCTTCAACAACATCCTCTGGCAAGGAGTTCCACAGGTTGACTGTGCATTGTGTGAAAAAAAACCCTTCCTTTTGTTTTAAACCTGCTGCCTTTTAATTTAATTTGGTGACCCCTAGTTCTTGTGTTATCAGAAGGTGTAAATAACACTTCCTTATTTACTTTCTCCACAAAAGTCATGATTGTATATACCTCTATCATATCCCCCCTTAGTCATCTCTTTTCCAAGCTGAAAAGGCCCAGTCTTATTAATCTCTCCTCATAGGGCAGCCTTTCCATACCCCTAATCATGTTTGTTGCCCTTTTCTGAACCTTTTCCAATTCCAATATATCTTTTTTGAGATGAGGCGACCACATCTGCATGCAGTATTCAAGATGTGGGCCTATTTTGGATTTATATAGAGGCAAAATGATATTTTTTGTCTTATTATCTATTGCTTTCTTAATGATTTACAACATTCTGTTTGCTTTATTGACTGTTGCTGCCCATTGAGTGGATGTTTTCAGAGAACTATTCACAATAACTCCAAGATCTCTTTCTTGAGTGGTAACAGCCAATTTAGACCCCATCATTTTATATGCATAGTTGGGATTATGTTTTCCAATGTGCATTACTTTGCATTTATCAACATTTGAATTTTATCTGCCTTTTTTTGCTCAGTCACCCAGTTTTGAGAGATCCTTTTGTAGCTCTTTGCAGTCTGCCTGGGACTTAACTATCTTGCGCATTTTTGTTTCATCTGCAAAATTTGCCACTTCACTGTTTACCCCATTTTCCAGATAATTTAGGAATATATTGAATAGGAAGGGGTCCAGTACAAACCCCTGGGGGACACCACTATTTACCTCTCACCATTCTAAAAACTGACCATTTATTCCTACCCTTTGTTTCCTATCTTTTAACCAGTTACCAGTCCATGAGAGGACCTTCCCTCTTATCCCATGACAGCTGACTTTGCTTAAGAGCCTTTGGTAAGGGACTTTGTCAAAGGCTTTATGAAAATCTAAGTACACTATACCCACTGGATCCCCCTTATCCACATGCTTGTTGACCCCCTCAAAGAATTCTACTATATTGGTTAGGCATTATTTCCCTTTACAAAAACCATATTGACTCTTCCCCCAACAAATTATGTTCATCTATGTGTCTGGCAATTTTGTTCTTTACTATAGTTTCAACCAGTTTTCCCGGTACTGAAGTCAGGCTTACTGGCCTGTAATTGCCGGGATCACCTCTGCAGCCCTTTTTAAAAATTGGCATCACATTAGCTATCCTCCAGTCATTTGGTACAGAAGCTGATTTAAATGATAGGGTACAGACTACAGTTAGTAGTTCTGCAATTTCACATTTGAGTTACTTCAGAACTCTTGGGTGAATATCATCAGGTCCTGGTGGCTTTTTACTGTTTAGTTTACCAATTTGTTCCAAAACCTCCTCTAATGACACCTTAATCTGGGATAGTTCCTCAGATTTGTCACCTAAAAAGAATGACTGAGGCTTGGGAATCTCCATCACATCCTCAGCCATGAAGACTGATGCAAAGAATTCATTTAGTTTTTCCACATTTATTTAGCCTAATTGTCCTTGAGTGCTCCTTTAGCTTCTCAATCGTCCAGTGGCCCCACTGCTTGTTTAGCAGACTTCCTGCTTCTGATATACTTAAATTTTTTTTTGCTATTACTTTTTGAATCTTTGGCTAGCTGTTCTTCAAATTCTTTTTTGGCCTTCCTAATTATATTTTTACATTTTATTTGTCAGAGTTTATGCTCCTTTCTATTTTCCTCACTAGGATTTAACTTCCACTTTTTAAAGGATGCCTTTTTGCCTCTCAGTGCTTCTTCTACTTTGTTGTTTAGCCACAGTGGCACTTTTTGGTTCTCTAGGTTTTTTAATTTGGGGTATACATTTAAGCTGAGCCTCTATGATGGTGTCTTTAAAAAGTTTCCATGCAGCTTGCAGAGCTTTCACTTTTGGCACTGTACCCTTTAATTTCTGTTTATATAACCTCATTTTTGTGTAGTTCCCCTTTCTGAAATTAAATGCTACAGTGTTGGGCCACTGTGGTGTTTTCTCTGCCACAGGTATGTTAAATTTAATTATATTATGGTCACTATTACGAAGTGGTCCAGCTATATTCACCTCTTGGACCAGATCCTGTGCTCCACTTAGGACTAAATCAAGAATTGCCTCTCCTTTTGTGGGTTCCAGGACTAGCTGCTCCAAGAAGCAGTCATTTAAGGTGTCAAGGAACTTTATCTCTGCATCCCGTCCTGAGGTGACATTTACCCAGTCAATATGGGGATAGTTGAAATCCCCCATTATTATAGATTTTTTTATTTTAATAGTCTCTAATCTCCCTGAGCATTTCACAGTCACTATCACCATCCTGGTCTGGTGCTCAGTAATATATTCCTATTGCTATATTCTTATTAGCGCATGGATTTACTATCCATAGAGATTCTATGGCACAGTTTGGTTCATTTAAGATTTTTACTTCATTTGAGTCTACACTTTCTTTCACATATAGTGGCATTCTCGCACCAGCACAACCTGTTTTGTCCTTCCGATATATTTTGTACCTTGGTATTACTGTGGCCCAATGATTATCCTCATTCCACCAAGTTTCTGTGATGCCTATTATATCAATATCCTAATTTAAAATGAGGCACCCATCTTATTATTTAGACTTCTAGCATTTGTATGTAAGCACTTTAAAAACTTGTCACTTTTTAGCTGTCTGCCATTACATGATATAATTGAATAGGACTTTATTTTTTCATTTGACTGTCTCTCATCATATCCTACCTGTATTTTATCATCTTCCATCCTCTCCTCCTTACTAGGATATAAAGAATCTCCATTAACAGATCTTCCCCTAAGGGTTGTCACTGTCTGAACCACATGCTCCTCCACACCTGTCGGCTTAGTTTAAAAACTGCTCTATGACCTTTTTAATTTTAAATTCCAGCAATCTGGTTCCATTTTGGTTTAGGTGGAGCCCATCCTTCCTGTATAGGCTCCCGCTTTCCTAAAAGTTTCCCAAGTTACTAATAAATCAAAACCCCTCCTACCTACATGATAGTCTCATCCAGGCATTGAGACCCTGCAGTTCTGCCTAACTGGCCCGGTGCGTGGAACTGAAAGCATTTCAGAGAATGCTACTATGGAGGTCCTGGACTTCAATCTCTTACCTAGCATCCTAAATTTGGCCTCCAGGACCTCTCTCCTATTCTTCCCTATGTCACTGGTACCTACATGTACAACAACCACCGGCTCCTCGCAAGCACTACACGTAAGTCTGTCTAGATGTCTCGAGAGATCCGCAATCTTCGCACCAGGCAGGCAAGTCACCATGCAGTTCTCCCAGTCATTGCAAACTCAGCTATCTATGTTTCTAGTGATCAAATCCGCCATAACTATTACCTGTCTCTTCCAAATAACTGGAGTTCCCTCCCCTGGAGAGGTATCTTCAGTGCAAGAGGAGACTATGACATCATCTGGAAGGAGGGTCCCAACTATTGGATCATTGCCCACTGCTCCGGTTGGATGTTCTCCTTCCCTGAGATTTTCATCCTCCTGAACAGCACAGAGGCTGTCAGACCTGGGGTGGGACCATCCTACTGTGTCTATGTCTAATCTATGTACCTCTCTGTTTCCCTTAGCTCCTTCAGTTCAGCTACTCTGGTCTTGAAAGCCCATACAAGGTCTCTGAGGGCCAGGAGCTCCTTGCACCGAGTGCACACAAATGCCACCTGCCCATAAGGCAGGTAATCATACATGCTGCAATAAACTGGATAGCCCCCACTCTGTTGCTGGACTTCTGTCTGCATTATCTTTTTACTCCTAAAGCTCATTCCTTTGTTGTTGTTTTGTTTTTATCAGGGGGTGTTTGGCTTTAAGTTTAAAGAGTGTATCTAGCCTTCTGGCTCTCACTCCCTCTTCTAAACTCCCTTGTGAAACTCCCCTGTAAACTATTCCTGTTTCCTAGCTCTGCTGGTTGCTTAGGAGCGGGCTTTTTAAAGCCCTGGTCTTCCTGAGTAGCTCCGCCCCTTGGTTAAGGGTTAATGGATGTTAAAGGGCTTAGGGATCAAAGCCTCGTTAAGAAGCTCTTAGCCTTGCCCAGCAGGCCACTAGGCTCAGCACACACACGATCAGCACATGGTCCCCCAAAGAAACAGAACACATGGTATATTTCAGTCAAGCAGCAAGCACACCACAAACACAAACACACACACTACAGACAACAAACTTACCCCAAGGATCACGTAATTGCTCCTCCTTCACCTGGAGAACTCCCTTGTGAAACTCACCTGTTAGCCGCTCCTGTTCGCTAATCAAGAACAGAAATTATACAATAGAGGGCTTTTCAATCTAGTAAATGAAGGTATAACAATTCAAAGGTTGGAAGCTGAATCTAGAAATAAGGGGCAAATTTTTAACAGTGAGGGTAATTAATGGTTGGAATGACTTACTATCAGTTGTGGTGCGTTCTCGGTTACTGGAAATTTTTAAAATCTAGGTTGGGCGTTTTTCTAAAAGATATGCTGTAGTGAAAACACAGTGATTGGACTTAGTAAGCAGTAATTAATACAGGAAAGTCCTATGGCTTGTGTTATGCAGGAAGTCAGACTAAATGATCACAATGGTCCCTTCTGGTTTTAAATCTATGAACTACTAAACTGTTAAGAGAAATGCCTCAGGAAAAATTGCCTTTTAGTTATTGCACATGGTAGACTTATTTTGATATACATTATTTCATCCACAATTCTGATACATTTTAAAGCTTCTTACAGCATTTGAAAGTGCAGAATAAACTCCTTTTAACTTATAACTTAATGTACAGCTATAAGTCATTTGTGTGAACAAGAAAGCAACTTTGCAAGGTTATTGGTGTTTGGGAGGGCATCATAAATCAAAATCTTTTTGGCTTTGGAAGTTTGTCTGGAAAAAATATATTATATAATTCATGTTTATCCCAGTAAAAAAAAAAAAAAGCTGCAATAGCATAACATGGGCCAAATCCTTCTCCAATTGAGTGTTTTGGTATTGACTACAATGAGAACAGGATTAGGCCTCAAGTACTGTAATATAGAAGTCTAAAATATACTCCCGTTCACAGTAGATCAGAATAGATTCCAATTCAGGCAGCATCGTCTTTGGTCTTGGAAGTGTTCCAGAAAGATCCCCAGAGAATTACCACCCTTTCACTTTTGAAGATAGAAAGGAAAATAGTTTCAGCTAAACCCAAGAGTGGAATATTAAGGAAGATTTATGAAAGATTGTCATGTTTACATGCACATTCTGGCATCTACTACTGGTTTTGAAAAAAAAAATATTGTGAAGGGTAAACACCAACTTCCAAGAAAGATTCAAATATTACAAGAACACTTTGATTGGGCCTGTTAGAAAGGGTTCATATATTTTACTAAAACCACCACCATTTCTAGTAGTGCAGCTTTTATGGGACGTGGAATTTCAATAGGTTTATGCATTTCTGTAGACAATTGTTGAATAGAGCAAAATTGGTTTGTACTTAAAGTGTTAGACTGAGCTCTAGGAGCACAAAATCCTTCCCAGGATCACAGTAAGAAGAGAGCTTGGGCAGAGAATACCTTCCATCCCAACATTATTAGGAATAAGAAACTGCTTCATGTGTTATTTAATGGAGACAAAACTATGGACCTCTCATGGAGTTTGAGAATTTGCAGCCTTGTAAACAATTTTGGGTTCACAAAAGTATTTAAACCCAATACCCCATCCCATAAATGTTCAATCAAAACATTTATTTCTGCCAACTAAAGGAAAAAGACTATGTTATGTATTAGGGATAGAAAATCCTTCCAGATCTAGGCTGGTACAAGTAGGGTGCTTGTACATGGTAGATACACAGTAGTCCAAACTTTACAAAAGGCATCCTCCTTTTTGAGGGCACAAATAGCAAATAGAAAATTGCAGGTAGAAATCTGGATACTTGAACCTCTAACTATCTGAGTGCAAAAAAGAGGTCAGTTCTCAGCCATGTTAAAAATAAGCCCTTGATAAATTTATGAACAGGATTATATGATGGGGTTGCCTAAGATAACATGGGACTGGACTTGACTCCGCAGGTTCCTTCCAGTCCCATCTTCCTAAAAATTTACCTCTGTATAACTGGTTTTCATCTTAGAATTTCTCTCCTTTCTTCTCTTCAATATTTTAATCTTATTTTTTCCACTGGAATTTTCTTTTCTTTCTGTTCCTCTTTTCAAAGCCACTTCTAGGCAGAATATGAACCTAATAACATGAGTCTGAGCTGAGCTTTCGAACCCACAATGTATGTATGGATTTGAGATGAGGCAAAACAAGCTAATCCATTTTTAGAGAAAATGAAAGATTATAGCATTGCTTTGATCTATCCCTTGTGAGGTACTGTTGGTGTAGTACCAGGAACACCGCAGGCATCAAGACAAGGAGAATGTAGGAAGATGTAGGAGTCATGCCAATGTGAAAAATATAATGTTTGCAATGTAAGCAACTCCCCATCCCTATTAACCAATAATAAATAGAATATCAAAAGGCACTACGCACAGTACTGAACAAGAGGGCTTACATACCAGTCAAAACACAGCTTTCAGCTTTAACAGGCTAGGGACTGTCTGGCTTACTACTACACTGTATTCCAACAAGTAAGAGGCAGTGGGGTGGGGCAGGTCCCCACCCCAGTCAGAAAGGGGTTAAAGAGCTCTTCTGGGCAGAATCAGCCCTAACCCAGTACATCTGTCAAACCTGGAGAGGGGTATATCCTTGAAAGGGAAAATCCAAGCCCCAGCCAGAGCGGCACTTCAAGATCAGTAGAGCTATAGCTCCCTAGCAACACACAACAGTGTCGTGACTGGGATGTGGGCAGTCTGACCTAGTGGTCAGAGAGGGTGTCAGACACCAGGCCAGGTCAGATACCAGAAGATCAGAGCCTGAGATATGCCAGAGGGTTTCAGGCAGGGTCAGGTTACCAGGAGATCAGAATCAGGCAGCAGGAGTAGGCAGCACAGTTCCATGGACAACTTCCTGTTCCTGTGCTTGGTTTAAATACAAGTATAGAACTAATCAGGACTCCCAGAGCTCTGCCAATCAGATCCCAGGACTGGAATCCCCTGTCAAAGTTCAGCTTCTAGTTCTGGCAACTGTTAGCATGTCACTGGGTGGTAGATCAGTGCTTAGCAGTACCTAAGTGCTCTGTGTATCAGGGTTTGAGACCTGTAGTCCCTAACATCACCCCCTCCCTATGGGGTACCCTCCGGGCAACATTAGATTGGGCTTTTTGGGGTGAGTCCTATGGAACCCTTACACAAGTGCAGGAGCATGTACACTTTCTGCCAGCTCCTCAGCACCGTACCCCTCCCAATCAATAAGATACCAGAGCCTACCACATTTACTATTAGAGTCCAGTATTTTGTGAACCACTTATTCTTCATGGCCCTGTACCAGTGGAGGAGGTGGCTGGGTTCTGTGAGGAAAGTTTTCCATGTAGAGTTTCAAAAGTGATGCAGGAAACATTGTGTGAATCTTCAGAGAGTGGGAAGTTGAAGTTCAAAAAAGAATGGATTAACCTGTCATAGGACCCTAAAAGGGGCAAGGAACTGAAACCCCATCTTGTGAGCAACTCTGTGTGAGGAGATGCTCTGTGGACAAAACACACGGTGAGTCTTGTCTACCCCACGGAGTAGGTGGGGTCTTGCTGTCGATGCTGGTCTGCATACTGTTTATAGTCTGCCCTTGCTTTTTCCATGTGATCCTTCACTTCTTCCTGGGCCCAATGAATCTGCTATGCTAGGTCTGAATTGGCTGGTTTGGGAAAGGACATGGGTAATTGTAGGTGGAATTGGGGGTGTAACCCATAGTTATTAAAGAAAGGGGCTTTGACCCATAGACACATGGTCTGCATTGTTGTATGTAAACTCCATGTAAGGGAAAAGTGAGGACCAATCATCCTGCTGATGATCGATGTATCACCTCAGTACTGCTTGAAGATTTTGCCTTTATTTTTATACAGAGTGATGCTTTTTGCGTCACACATCTCTTGTGGTACCTCAGCCTCTTTCCAGCATTTAAGTAGCAGCTGATGAAGATATTGTTCCTTACTATAATTTGTCATAATTGTACTATTGGCAAATAATTTATATTTATAAGACCCTATTTTGAGGGATAAGCACGTGGTAGCAGAATTTAAGTTGAACTGCCTGAATACATGATATGGTAATGTTTAAAAGGTTTTACTGGCGTGAGATTGGCAAAGCCATGATGAGGTTGTGCAGGTGAACCCAAGCAAGTCAAACAATAGTATGAAAAATGACCTAAAGGTGTCTCTGTACCTAAAAAAGCACAACCATAATTTCACAGCTCTGCTGAGCTAAGAAAGTGTTGAAACTCACTGAAAGCTGGAAATCTCCAGATGGCAGCTGCTTGAAGGGGCTCAGGGGGTTGGAAAATTAGAATACATTATAGGGATTTAAATCAGTAACAGAGGGCAGGTGAGACCATCAAAGGTGCATGATGCATTTTGTTTATTACAGCTACTTGCCATATTATACCATTTTATTCAGCTATTAAACCAAAAAATTATAATTTCTAGACAGGACTCATGTTTTAATGATTCTAAATAGATGTGTAGTCAGAGTTTTCATATACCAGGCAATTAATCAATCAGAATACTGAACTTTGTAGGATCAAAGTATTGAGGGGATGTGACAGGTGATGGAAACACTGCAGTCTGATAGGAAGCTCATCTGCTAGAGCCATTTTCAATATATTAGATTTGAATATTTCATTGTTGTCCAGTATGGAGAGCTACATTGAAATAAATAAATGAAGGAGTACAGTGGATATGTATATGTTTTCTATGAATTTTAATCACCCAAGCTATATGCAGCCAGAACACAGGAGAGAATACTTAGGTAGAGGTGTGGTTCATTAATATGCTCAGAGAAATTGGTTTAAGGAGGATGTGTGCTCAGATACACAAGAGGGAGGTGAAGGCCTTTAGATATGCTTAAAGCTGTTAAATCTTCTGGGCTACTTTTTGATGTGCAGGCATTTTGTATTCAGTTTAAAAGAATCACTCAGCCAGGTTGAAAGGTTTCTTTACAAAGAGTTGAAAGATCTTTGAAATGCACCATATAACCCATGCACATTAGAAGAAAGAAATCAAGATGTATCTAGAGACAAGGAAATAAATCTCTGGACACACACACACACACACACACACACACACACCCCTTTATGGAAGATGCTGAAGTTCTAGCAGCAAATGCAGTCAGACCTAGAAGACAGACAGAACTTTTATTATATGTAGAATCTTCAAGTAGTTTCAATAACATTCTGTGTAACCAAGATGAAAGCCAACTAGCTAATCGTTCCATGAAGTTTTAGACTTTGCTTTTATTTAACATACCTGAATTGGTGGCAGAGACTGTTAGTGAGGGGGAAAAAATCACTGTCAGGCACCCAAGAGAAAAGTAACCTAATCTTAACACTCTAAATCAAAGAAAACAACAGAGAGTCCTGTGGCACCTTTAAGACTAACAGATGTATTGGAGCATAAGCTTTCATGGGTGAATGCCCACTTCGTCGGATGCATGTCATCCGACGAAGTGGGCTTTCACCCACGAAAGCTTATGCTCCAATACATCTGTTAGTCTTAAAGGTGCCACAGGACTCTCTGTTGCTTTTTACAGATCCAGACTAACACGGCTACCCCTCTGATACTCTAAATCAAGAAATCACTTAAACCTAGTGGCTAGAGCACTGGATTGGGAATCAACATCTGGATTCTATTCCTGCTTCCACTGCAGGACAAGTCAGTTCACTTCTCAAGTATCTCAGTTTCCCCATGGGTAAAATGGGGATAACGATACTGAGCTCCTGTGTAAACACTTTGAGATCCACTTATGAAACAGCTAGACAAGAGCTAGGTATTATTATTTTTAACTCTAATCATGTCTGTAAGTCCCATTTGAAGTCAATGGGACTTAAGTGCTCTGCTTAATAAAATGTGGATCAAAATCTATGATTTTTTTTTTTAAAAATCATATTTGTAAAAAAATAAATACAGCTTTATTAAAAAAATAAACTTCTTTAAAATTAAATTTGAAGTCATGAAACTGCCAAGTTTCCAAGAAAGTCAAAGCACTGAATTGGTGGAAATCCCTGACTAGGCACATGGAACCAGAGTTTGTTGAAGTGCTAAACCAGCTTTTCTCAACAGTAGCCTCTTCATTTTTCTTCATTTCAGTTTCTTCAGTTAGTTCAGCTCAATGACCAATTCATTCAAAATTAAGAAACCAGTGGGAGTTGAAAAAACAGGAAAGCTTATTTTCCTCTTTCAATCTATGAATAAAAACTAGGTGTGAGAGGATGAGATCTGCTAGTTCTAAAATCTTAAAGGACATGGAGACCAGAAACAATTGGTTCAATTCACTAACTACAAATACTTGCTTTGTTTAATAAATCAGTTAGTTTTAAATGCAGAATGTATTTTGATAAACATTTTTCTTATGTATTCAGCATATTTAAAGTTTTATTTAATTAATACAAATTTGAAAATACTTTTTTCCATTTTAATTGAATTTTGATTTCCATTCAAAAGGAGCTTGAAACAGAGTATTTAGTAAATAAGAAATACATCATTCACCATTTTCTAATATAATAAAAATATAAAAATTAAGCATCTGAATAAATGTAAGTTAAGCTATTAAATTGCTTAAACAGATATAGAGTATCCTCCTGGTTATCAAAAAGCAAATTTATATAAAGGCTATCTTTAGTTGCAAAGCAACACTGGTTAATAACCATTAGAATATGAGACTCAAACTTACTTTAGGAAAATAGTTAAAGTACAAATGCAAAACAAGATTTAAATAATCACTTTTAATCAAGGTTTCCTGTTTCATGAATTAAATCATGATTAAATCCACCCTGGCTGAACCTAAGTGAGGTAGAAGTGGGAAAGAGTTAAGAGTTGCACACCTGGTCAAAGGGAAAGAAACTGAATCCTCTCCACAAAAAGTGCTGAGAGAAAGCTGTCCAAGGCTGTCCTGAGGATCGGAAAGCCTGAACTGTCATTCTGACTACATGGACAGCCATATTAATTTCAAAATACAGGTGGTAGAATCAGGCTTTCCCTAGCTTTCCCTGTGTTTGTACATATTTTGCATTAGTTTATAGAAATGTTCTTACCAGAAAACTTATATTATCAACACAACAAATTTTAAACAAACAGTAAAGAACATCCAGGGAAAGTGAGTTGAACTCTAAAAATGAGACATGATCCCAGAATTGCCATTGCATGTAATAGCTTGGTTTGGCAACTCAGATTCAAGTCACAGGAAACTAGTGCTATCATCAATTTGGGTTGCAAGACTGACTACACTCATGTTTCATTAACTATTATTAATTGTTGTTTATCACACTTCAGTTTTGTCTAGGGATGTGGATTTTTAATTCAGCATTTATTAACCATGACAGACATCTACAAGAGATCTTTGCTAATAATGTATCAGAGAAATCTCATGGTTATCCCTCTGCAAATATACCAGACAGACTGCACTGGAAAAGAGTTTTGTAATAACCAGAACAAAAATGCTCTTTAGTTTCATAGTGCTGGTGGCTAGTAGTAGTACTGAGACCAAAGATCTGTTTCTATAAGAACTTCCTAGATCTAAGAGGTAGATAATTTTGTCCTAAGAACTCACAAAGGTTTTAACTCTGGATTTCTCTCACCCTCGTTTTTATTAAACAGACTTTCAAAGGAATCTGTTTTCTTATTTTATATTCAGAAGGAGAAAAAACAAGCTTAACAGGCATTAAAGGATCACAAACTCTAAGTAAACACCAAAGAAAATAATGTGCTGATCCACTGACTCACCCCCTTCATTTCCACTTTTGGTTCTCTCTTCTAGACCCACAAGCAATATGGCTTAATCTGCATGCTCATGTGCCCCCTTTAAACTTCTGCATGCATCACAACATCACCCAACCATGAGGCATTCATGGGACTTCTTACAACTATATCAGCACCCCTTTTAGAATGGCCAAGAGAGGATGTTACATAAGTGCTTTGCTCCATGGTGTAATACAGCATCTAAGGAAATAATCTCATAGGATATGCACATGAGTTAAGATGGCATCCATATAAGCGACTGTTACCACTGTATGCCACACCACGGTAAGCCTTGCCATGTAATGGCACAGCACTTTCCCAACATAGATAGGCCTCAAAGGGTCTGATCTTACTGATCAAGCTAATTTCATAGTGTAGACATACCCTTAGTGTTGACTGCCTTAATGCCAACTTCATAGGGAATTGAGGGTGCTTAGCACTTCAGAAGAAGTATTTGTCACCTTGCAGGATTGAGCTCAAAGAGAAGACAAGTATAGTAGTGTAGGGGATGCTCAGGCAACTCTATCACACTCCCCTTCTTTCTGCACTCAGTTTAACTCTTTGCTGAAGCACAGACCAGAAAGCATTACACAGAGTTAAACTTCTGGGCTATTGTACATAAAATCCTAAAAAACTAGTGTTAACAGTTCTCAGCCAACATCAGACAGAGTATCTTACAGTTTTTAAAATAAAACAAATATGTGATGCCTACTAAATAGTATAAAACACTGTAAATAGGACTCCAAATACTATGAATAACTTTTAAACAAAAGTTAGACAGTAAATCTACTGGTGTTCCTCATACGTACTTCCCCACTGTTGCTGATACATATATTCAACATTACATCTACACTTCTATACTTTAGCTCACACATAAACATTTCCTTTTGATCTTCTCTCAGATAGGATTTCTCAGCCTTTGTAGTGTGACTGTAGTACGTAGTGTGAATCATCTGGACTCTCCAAAACTTGAGAAGAACGGCAGCCTTTCTGTCCTTTCAAACTCTTCAGGACTCCGTCAGCAAACAAACATTCTGGGGATTTCCACAGTAAAGCAGGTTGAAAAGTTTTCATTGGAATGACTTCCCAACAACAACAAAATTAAATTTAAAAGTCCCCTTTTGCAAAACTGAAATTTCCCACCAGATGGCTCCAGCTCCAGGAACTGGAGAGACAGTGAGAACCGCACCATGCAGGCTGCCTCAAGGCTGGGGAGTCCAGTCTTTCAGAGTTTGGGGCTCCGAGGCAGTCCTGCCATGCCAGGGCTTCCAGGCTAACTGCCCTGAAAGCCTCACCTCTAACTAGGGCTCTGCAGCAGGGAGCCTGGAACCCTGACAACCCCAGTTCAAGCCAGGCTCTCAAGTCTTCCAAGCTCCCTGCCATGCAGCTGAGATCCTGACTCTGGCCCCGAAGTCTGGAAGCTGTGGGGTTCCTGGCCAAAGGGCCGTATGCATGGTGGGGCTACCTCAGAGCTACAGGCCTGAGAGCCCAGGCGGCCACAGAGTGAAACTGACATCTTGTCAGTTCCAGTCAGCAGCTGTCAGGATCCAAGGAGCAGACTGTTTAGATAATACCATATTATCTAAATGGATAATGGAGTTTCTGAAACAGAAGTTTTTTCAGGATTTCTAGTTTGGAAGAAATTTGAAAAAGTTTGGATTTTGTTCTGAATTTGTTCAGATTTGTTTGGATTTATTAGGAATGAAACCAAATTTCAAAACTCTGGGCAAAGTCCATATTTCAACCAGCTGTACTTGACAGGTACCACCATTTCAGCCCTTGGGTCAACAGCTGATTGGCCCTCTCAGTTACTGGTAAAACAGAAATCTGTAGCCAGTATCCAAAGTGTCACTCTCTAGGACAATATCTTCTCACCATAAGCCCAGCTAAATCAGGCAACAATCAGCAAACCCTGACTTCACTGAGCTTTGTTCATGTTCTTTCTTCAACTGAGACAGAATCCCAGTTTAAAGCAGTTAACTGGTAAGTGTAAATTCCATTAGGCAGCATAGTCTCTAGGGAAAACAAATATCCCTTCCCAGCTCTTCTATGCCCATAAAGTACACCACAGTGGACACACATTAACCTTATGGAGAGCTTCCCTCGTAAATGGAGTTGGAATAGCACTCACCTGTATCCAAAGTACTACAGGTATTAGAAGCCAGCCCTCACAGCAGACACATCTCTTAATCCTACCTGGAACAGCTGCTGATCTTTAACTCCGCTATTTGTAGCCTTCCTCCCCACACTCCTCCTCCATTGTGTGCTCTGATTGGCTCAGCTCTAAGGGGGTAACTAGGGTATGACCTACCAGGCAGATTGCCCACAATTACAGGTTCTGAGAGAGCTTCAGAAACAGCTACTGAACATATCCAGTAACTACCACATCCTGTTCTAGGTGTTTCTGGGCCCCTATGGCTGAGTTGTCCTGCAGGTATGTGGAAACCCAGTATACCAACTAAAATCCATGTCTCCTCCTCACTATTTCTCTCCCTTTCTTTGAGCCAAACTCAAATGCTACAGTATAAAGCACAAGTTACACATGCACTCATTGAGCACATATGAAAACTATGCTGCCTTTAAACCAATAGGCATGGCAATATGGTCATTCATATGTAAGCAAATATCTACCTCATGTAGGAACCTGTTAATATTGCTGGTTTGGGTGTTGCTGCTGTAGCAAACATTGTGTTTACTCACAAACATTGCATTTGTTTAACTAAAATAATTTAAAAATCTGATTGCAAACTCCTGAGCAGACACTTCAGTTTAGCCGGGTTTAAAATCATTTTCACTAAGTCAATTAAAAAATACACTGTTAGTTAAATGGCTGCCACTTTGTGTGTAGACAGAACCTAAGATCATTTCTACCCCACAGGAAGCATTTAATTTTAATAACATATTTATGGATATTCTTTTTCCACAACAGTTATGTAACACCACTAAGTGCTTTACAAACATTAATGAACTTAGCCTCATAACAGTCCCATGTGAGATGTTATTACCCTCAGAGTGCATAGTTTAAGAAGTGAGGCAGAGAACTTAAGTAACAAGAACAAAATCAGAGGGGCAGGAATAGACCCAAGATCTCCTGCTTCCCAGTCTTGTACTTTAATCACTACAATGCCTTTCCACAGGTACATATTTTCAAAATAACAATGAAATTAACTTAGGGTTAATGCCTAGTGATGTCCATATGAATCCTTACATCATTTTTCTACGACATGGATAGAGTTTAATCCAAAGCTATACATTTCTTTATTTCTCCTTAGCTTGAGACAAGCTGTTAGTTTGTTTGTATGTCTGCTTGTTAGAACACACAGAAAATAAATGAATGCAATATCAAACATTGGCCTACTACATCAAAGACCTTATAGCAAAGCAGAGAAGTTTGTGCTGTATCCCTTGATGTCAGAGTTTTGAAGATTTCACCCCACCATATGCTTTTCAGCTTTTGAATGTCACAACTGTAATAATTGGTACATGGGCAAAAGAATGAGCTGAGCAGAGGTTGTCAGAGGAGGAACAGAAATTTCACAAGGTGAAAAGAAGTTCTTGGTAAGTGACAGATAGATATAGGTTGGCTGGGATGATTCTTAAGCAGGGGTAGGAGGAAGGTTATGGTAACTACATGCTGAAAATAGAAAAATACCATTAGTGATTACTTCAGCCAAAAAGCCATCTTCAGGATGGCTCTCCAAATTAATTATTCAGCTGGAGAGTTATGGGTGTAAAGGGATATGCAAAACTGCACAATTCAAAAATGGTCTGTAAGAAAGAATTACCTTTTTCCTGACTAAATAGGCTATGATTATTGTTTTCAGGCACAGAACAAATGCAGGATCTTAGTTATCAAATGTAACAGGTGATTGACACAGGATAAACACAGTTATAAGCATTTGGTGGAAGTATGAGTCACATCCAGTGACATATAGGACACCACTGCAAATTGTGACCATGGCAATACCATCCAATAGCTCATCATCAGCTCATTCATTCAGGACTTAATCCATGGTCTGCTGAAGTCAATGAGAATCTTTCCATCAACTTCTGTTGGCTTTGGATGAGGTCCTAAATCAGCTGCAAAGCATAATGGGTCTGAAGTATAATGAACAACAAAGAAAACTGAATCAGTCACTAGGAGAAGGAAAAAGGAGCCTTCTTTGGAAATATATGTTTAGGCAAAGTGTCTGTCATGATGTTATAGCATCACAACCAGCTGTGAAAGAAGAGGAGGCAACAGAGCCTTATTTTCCTCTTTGGAAAGCTGCCATTCAACAGAAGAGTCTAACAAGCAACTGCAGCATCTGTAGAATCTGGAGGATAAGGAGAAAATGAACTTCAGTTTACTGGCATCTGCAAACACCAGCAGATCCCACAATACATGCAAGACAGACCGTGAGTCTTGTTAGCCCATCCAGTATATGGAAGCTACATAGATTATCTGTTATTTACATTGTCTAGTCATAGTCAAGAATTTGATTGGAAGAACTTATTTATTCTAAGTTATTAAGTTATCCTTATGTATGGTATGTACTTTGGTTATCTGAGATCTTAAATAGTCCCACCAGTCAATCAACACAGCAAGCACAGCTCTGGCATCTCTCATTGTACTCCAGCTCTCCAATACACCTCTGGCATCTCTCACCATGCCTCACCCCACCCCTCCAGTTGGGGTGCTTCTCTGCCCTGTTTATCCTCAGGTTTGACTCTAGCTATTGCCAGGAGACATCAGCCAGCTCACCCCTCCATCATTCCCCAGCCTTCAGCCCTCTCTGGCCCTTTAGCTTCAGTTCTCAGGCTGAGAGCCTGGATCCATCTCCCTCTTCTGCTCTCAGGCTTTAGCACTCTCCTGACATGGCTCACAGGCTTGGGGAAGTTTGTGGATGATTACTTGAATGCCTTCTTTCACCAGCCAGATCTAGGTCTATGGCCCAACTAGGGAACTCTCATCACTCCCTCCTTCAGGGATATCCCCTCCTTGCTCTTAGTCCAACTCAACTCTTATTCTCAGCTTCATCTCTGGACTCTCCCTCTCTCTAGACTGTCTACTCCCTATGGGTTCTGAACTCTCTCTCTCTCTCCAAACCCTCATTTATAACTCCCTAGGGCAGCCCTTCTGGGTTCATTACACCAAATGAGGGTACAGCTGGACTGGAACAGGAGAGTTGGGCCCAGTTTCATTTACATCCTGCTCAACAGGAAAGATCCATTGCCACCAGATGGAGTACTGTGGGACATTTAAGAGAACAAAAGGCATTGGTTGTTCAGGCTCCCCTCCCAAAGAAAATGAATCATGAAAGTGGATTCCTCCCATCAGCTGAGTTTGCATCTCTGAGCACAAGGGAGGAGGGGGATAAAAACCTCTAACAAGAAGGAACTTTATGGCTGTGCTGCTTGGACTCTGGGGCAAGGTTTTCTAGGCATAAGTAAGAGATCCCCAGCTGCATAGCACTAAAGGACATATTGAGCTTACTTATTATAGAAGCCTGTATTACCTTTTGAAATTTAAGATTGTAACTCATTTGTGAATATGTTCACCTGCTTTAATCTTGTAAATAAGTCTCATGTCCTTTTCCTATTTAAGGAAGCTGTAGATAGTTTATTATAGAATTGGCTACAAATGTTGTCTTTGGTGTGAGATCTATGGTGCAATTGACCTAGAGAAAGTGACTGGTCCTTTGGGATTGTGAGTTACCTGAATATTGCTCTTATTCTTGGTATAAAGGACCCTCTGTCACAAAGGTAGACTCAAGTGGGTGGCAAGATAGATGAGAGTTCTCAAGGGGACTGTCTGTGAGTCCAAGCTAAGGCTACTATAGTGCCTGAGGAAGTTTACACTGGATAATTGGTTGGTGAAATGTAAGTATAGAACTCACAACCAAGGCTGGTATTCTTGGTTGGTGCTCTTGAGTCACTGCAGGCACCATTATGACCTCTTTTTCTATACAGCCACCAGGGAGCTATCTTTATAAAACTTTCCGATTGAGGCCAAACATGCCCATATATCTTAGTGGCAGGTGAATGCACCTGTTACATATCCTAATTTTAGACACCACAGCCCATTTTTAAAGTGCAAAATCTGAACAGATTGTGATTCTGTAAAGGGGAGTGAAGGTGGCAAATTAGAGTGTTGGTTGTCAGTCACAGTGGTTGTGTTGGGTATTACAAATTGTGCTTATAATGTACAAATGACAGATAATGAAAAAATGAACAGACCAGTACCATAGGCTGTGATGAATCTGCTGCACAGTCTTAGGTCAGTGAAGATGGTGTGATGAATCTGCTAAGGAATGAGTCTCCTGCTCTCCTTCATGCACTGGAAGGACCTAAGTTACCAGGTTCCATGGCAGCTAGGGAAACAGTTGGCAAGGAGTAGGTCAGAGAAGCAGGTTGTCTATTGTCACTAGAGTGAGTGAACAAAACGCAGATGGGGACCGAGGATGATGTGGCTGAAGAGAGCTGTTCCTAGGTAGCAGGGCTTTGGTGACTGAACTGAGGTTAATCTGCAGAGGGAGGTGCCTGTGCGCTGCTAGGTGTTTAAGATCAACAGAATTTATGCACATAGTGTAGATAAATACCACTGGAAGATACATGACTCCATGTTACTGATTTCTCTAATGATGGAAACTGCCCTTCTTGCAAAGCCCTGAAATTGGCTACCACTCAACCACAGGACAAGAAGTCTGTATGTCTGGAACACAGCCACAGGGGATCATGGCTTTGACAAGCCTAAAGCAAGTATCTTCAGCTCCTTCTTCCTGCAGGGCTAGCTCAAATTGACTACCACACAGGATAGAGATTTATATATAGGGCCCAGTTCCACCCCCTTGTTTTTATTACCTCAAGTAGGAGGAGCTTATTCTAGACATGCCCTCCATTCCACCTTAGGTTCTTAACACCAGTTAAGCACAGCGCCGGGTTCAGAGAGCAGAGCCTTCGGTGGCAGGTCAACTTTAAAAAGAAAAGGAGAAAGAAAAACAAACAGATGAAAGGGTGAGAAATGGCAAATGCTGTACTAATGGTACAGCTTCTCTCTGGCCTCAGTTCAGAATTAAGAGTAAGAGGAGAAAAAACAAAGCAAAACATGCAATCCTTTAGGGCTTACTGGGACGGGGGGCATTTCAGTTTCCTTGCCAGCGGTTTTTTGTTGTTGTTTTTCAGTGCCCCATATTAAACAGCTTCTGATCTCAATTACATCAGTATAAATGTAAAGTAACTCCACTGAAGCCCATAGATTTATCCCAGTGTAACTGAGAACAGAGTTATGACCCTTCCTGTACATTCCCATAGAGGTTTAGTTTTAGTTCCATGCATATTTCAACCTGAAATTCCTTCCTTTCCATATGTTGGAAATAATTAGATTTGCCTCTAGTGTTTTAAGTATTTTGACATTAATAATGTAAATACTGTATAACTCCAGTTGCTAATTTTCTGTTAGAAGAGTGCACTGTAAAGCAACCTAATTTACTTCAACGGTTGAGTCATTGTTGTGTTGCAAGAATCGCCTGTGTACTTGTTTTCAACTGTTGTAAACTGTATCTAGCTGGTATGTTGATAGGTTCTTTTAGAGATCATTAAATAAATAAGAAGAAAATAATTGGGTCTCCATCATGAGGTACATATTACTCAGATTACGAGAGTAACTACACAGGGGAGTCAGGCTCCCTGACACATTGCTTGTGACCTAGAACTGATCCCGAGATGCTCCTTTCTGTGAAGTCCCATTTTTCATGTTCATATGACTCTACAAGTCAAAGATCTAGCTCTGTCTGTTCCTTTCAGAAATGGAAGTGCTGAAATGCATGTTCTTCTGTATTTTCTGTGGAATCAAGAAGTAATGGAAATCTTCCAATTTTTGCAGGCTCAGGAGCATTAGATAAGCATCCAACCATCCTGGGTTTTTACCATATCAACCCTGACCTCTCTCAAGGCCCAATTATCTGTTTCTCGATTCCTACTCTTTAAGCCACCTTTGCATCCCTGAATTATGAGGCAGCCAGGAATATGTGCAAACTGAGCTATAAATTAAGCATTCCTGAATCTGCTTTAATTTATCATGTCCCCCAATTGCTCCTGGGAGCCATAGTGCCATGCACTCCAGACATGTTCCCTCTCTGTGTCTTCTCTGCCCTACCCCCAACCTTCAGCTCCAAACCTTTGATCTGCCTTTTCTTGGGGGTGATCCCTATTATGTCAGCTCTGCACTGGCTAGGGAGGTCCCCTGCACAAGGCATATTCTCTCCTCAGGGAGCTATTTCCTGCCATTTCAGGTTCGTGTACCCCATCACAGTGGTGTAAAAAGATCTCAATGTGACAGAGTATCAGGCCTACAGTATTAATCATATAACTAATTATGACTAGAGATGGCTAAGCAGATGCAAGTAAAATAAGAACTGGTGCTGACTTATTCTGGTTTTGGATGAGAACAGAAGCTGAAATGGTAAGGGGCTGTTTGAGCGGTATTTCTGGAGCGGTCCAAAGCAAAGATAGATTACAAAATTTGCAAGAAAGTCTGTCCTCGTGAGATTGCATCCTGATTTTCAGATCAAAGCATCTCAGATGCATTTGAGAACTTTGTTTGAGTGCCTCCCTCCAGCATCAAAAGTTTAAGGGTTAGGCATCTGAAGAAGTGAGGTTTTTACTCACGAAAGCTTATGCCCAAATATATCTGTTAGTCTTTAAGGTGCCACCAGACTCCTTGTTGTTTTTGTAGATACAGACTAACACGGCTACCCCCTGATATTTTAAAGAGTGTATTCTCCATGCTGAATGCCAAGAAATCTACATGAGGAAATTGCCAGATTGAAGGGCAGAATGGAATGAAAAAGGCCTCTTGCTTATTTTTACCCATGAACAAAGAGTGAATTACCATATGCTCTAAACCAAGTATGCTATTGACAGGGTCTCTTTGGATTAATAAAAGGATATTTTTGGAATTTTAGGCTCTAGGAAAAATAAAGAGCATCTGACTCACTCCCCTTTATTCAGGTTAATTACCACAACCTTGCTTAAGACTCTCTGAATAATAGAGATAATTTCAACAGATGACACTGAAAAAGAAAGTGGGTAATTATTATGGAATTTAAAAGGGATTTAGGAAATATATGAAGATTTGACCAATAAGATAAAAGACTTTCCACAACAATATACCTTTAGTGCTTTTCAGAGCCTTTGTCAGCAAGAAAAGTTCAAAGAAATAATTATCACTTTCTCAGATTAAAAAAACAATAACTTTCTATTCAAACAATTTTTTTCATCTAGTCATTTGTAACTGGCTACATGCATTTTAGGGATTTTTGTTTGTTTTTCCTTCTTCTGAAGAATCATGTACTGGTCACTTTCAGAAGATGGTTATTAGCCATCATGGACATGAGGCTTGTCCTATCCAGTCTTAAAAACCCTGGGCCCAATCAAGAGCCCATTATCATCAATGAGTGCAATTCCATTGATTTAATTGGGTTTTGAATCAGGCCTCCTGTGTTCCAGTTTTACTAATCAGTTGTGGGTGTGTGTGTTTACTGCTTTATTTCTGGATACCTATAACCAAACCATGCCCTCCTTAAATTAAAAATGTACAAGTGAAAATGTTTGATGTGTCTCTGCGCACTGCAATGGAAGTGATATTTACACTGTATCTGGTTTGGATCATGTTCCATTTGCTGTGGGAGGACTGTTGTCCATCCAAACCCAATACAAGAAGTGTTCCTATTTGATTTTGTTCTCTATTATTTCTCTATATTGTCTTTCTATGTCCAATATGCCTTATTTATTCCCTCCTCATCCAGATGTGTGATTGCCACTCTATTTGCTTTTCACCACACCTCTGAACTCAAATTATCAACTGGAAAACTGCATCAGCTGAAATAAAAATTCTGCAGAAAGACCAGAGTTCCAAAATCCACGTGATTATTCAGCTAATCATTCCAGTCAGTGTAAAGCTACCTGGAAGACTTCAACTCAGACTCCTACATATCACACAAAAGGGTTTTGTTCATATCAAGTTAGTATAAAAACAAAAGAGACTCTAGGTTGTATTCCCTATCAATGTTGAAAATGTTAGATTTGTATTGGCCTGGAGGTGCTTACATAGACAAACTCATAAGTTAATCACTGAGTGTAAATGGAACATGAGGAATCCTTCTCGTGATCTTTTAACTCTGAAAACACAGGACTGTACTGACAGCTCCTCTAGCCAATAGTAAAAGGACCCTAGACATACTGGAACATGGCTACCACTCTGAAACCTGGAACAAGACAGACACTCACATGCAAACACACAGCCTTCACAGGTCACCCTGGCTGTGCCTATTATACACTTTAGTTTTATGCTCCATTCATAGGGCTTCATTGTGGCTACATTTGCATAGGTGCCCAAGGGCGGGGAGGAGGAGAAGGGTATGGGGAGCCCTCCCATTATGCATCCCATGCAGAAGGCAGTCAAAATGACAATGCAAAGAGGGCAGGCCAGCACAAATAAATAAGGGGATACAGCTGGATACCTCTGCCCACTCATTAGTAGCTGGCAGCCCGTGTGTGTACTGTTTCTTTAAATCTGTAGCAAGAAGCTGGTGAAGATTCTACAGAGAAGCTCAACTGTGAAGCAGAAACAGAAATAGAATGCAGTTTTAGGGGGAATATTGTTTCAATATTGCCAGCCTCACACTTTTAAGACCTATGAGATTAAATACATTTTTTGGGGTAAAAGTTTGCCTTTGGGGTACACTCAAGTCATTTTGCCACTAGCTTGCTGGATGACCAGTTCACCTCTCTGTACTTCAGTTTCCCCATCTGTAAAACAGAGAGAAATGATACTGGCCTCTTTTGTAAAGCTCTGAGATCTCTGGATGAAAAGTGCCATGAGAGAGCTAGCTGTTGTTATCATATTTTCAAATTTATCTCTGCAAGGATGAGGACTAGACATATAATTAAAAAAACAACAAAAGCTCAGATTCTCATTTCATCACTCATCTCAGGGTTTAAGTAAAACACCAAGTATCACAAGATTTGCAATAAAATTGCAAGAGGTGGCAACATTAAAGTTTTCCCTATTCTAATACATTTCCTTGCTCAATGTCAGGCGAAAGTGACTCTGTGATTGTTTATCATTGTTTCGTGACAGCTAGCGCTGTGGGAGAATGCATGATACACTGTTTTAGACGGCGCAGTAGCTGTCTTTGAATGATCTCCTTCAGCACCTCCAGAAATCTTCGGACTGCCTTTGTCTTTTATAGGCACAATTCCTCTGGCAACTGTCACTTGGGTGTTATATTTCTGCATTCCCCTCTCCCTATCTGTGCAACCAGTGCACTGCTGTCTCTTGAAAAGCTACAAGAAAGCCACTAATTAATCCATGACAAGAAATATGTGAGCTTTCAGAATGCAATGCTAAGCAAAACGAACCAGCTTTCTTTAAAGATACACCTGTAAATGAAGTGAAAAACTACAGTAGAAGAGAGAATGAAGAGTTGTTTCTTTCTCTTTTTCAATAAGTTGTTTTGTTAATGCTGAAGGATTAACGTACTGTAATGTTGAATCCAGATACTGTTTTTCTGTTTGACTAGTAATGAAGAAGAGTGCCATCTAGTAGCCACTGGTGCAAACTACATTCATTATGGAGCCACTGAATTTGATTACTCGTAGGCATAGCTTTTCATTTAATGCAGGACTACTTAACATTTAGGGTTTTTTTTAATTTTGTTATGAACTTGAAGAGGTGCCTATTTCTGTGGAAAATGTCACTCAGGCCTGGCCCACTTTCCCAGTGAAATAGACCAGTTTTCAAGCAAAGTGACCGGGAGTGGGGAGTCGATTTTTCAAGCAACAATGACTTTTACATTACAAAGATGCAAAATTGCATCTTTTTGCATGTTTGCAGCATGGAAAAAAGCCACTGGGTAAACTTTTCCAAACACAGCAACATTTGAGATGGGGGGAGGGTGTCTAAAATTATGGGTCAGTAGGGTGACCAGATGTCCCAATTTTATAGGGACAGTCCTGATTTTGGGGTCTTTTTCTTATATAGGCTCCTATTACCCCCCCACCCCCATCCTGATTTTTCACACTTGCTGTCTGGTCACCCTATGGGTCAGGCTATGGGGGAAGCAACTATTTGCATCCAAAAGTCTGTTAAAATTGCACATTCTTTCACAACTTTGATATTGTATGCTGTGAATAACCTCCAATTCATGATTAAAGCAGGAAGGTGTCTGTAAAGCCAAGATTCTGAAATCACTGGGGCTCTAGACAGGTGCAGGGGACCAGCAATGCAGATTTGAGTGCAGGATCAGGGCTGAAATATTCTACAACTTCAGGTGCTGTCTGATTTTTCACCTACTTGTGCTTCAGGTTCCCCATCTGTGAAATGGGGATAATGATGCTTACCTCCTTTGTAAAGCACTTTGAGATCTGTGAATGAAAAGTGCCATGTAAGATCCAGGAATTCATTAATATTTCTTATCATTGCCCAAAAGATGATACAAAGAGAAGAGAAAATGACAGCTTGGTTAGTTGTACCTAACTATGCATTACTTCATGAATTTGTCAAGAAATCTGTAATAATCCCTATTTATCATAGCGTAAGGGAACTGTTGGCCCCTTACTAAAACTCAGTGGGGGTTTCTTGATTGGCAGCTCCCCATACCAAAAGTAAGGGGAAGGGTCAATGGGAAATCAGGACTTGGCGACTAACAGTCCCCAGGGGCAATGGGGAGAGGCCATTGCTCCAGGTCAGCCTGATTGATGGGGCAGGCAGGCTAATGAGGGAGTCAGGAGGCCATGGGGGGGGGGGGGGTCCTGTCCTCTGTGTGAGCTGGAATTGCCTAGGTCAGACAGAGTGAGGCTGAGCTAAGGAGAGAGCAGGGGCCCGAGCTGAGCTGGGGAGCAGAGCCATGCCAGCCAGAGAAGCAGCCCAGGAAGCAGGTCAGTGCTGGGAGTAGAGCCACAGCAACAAAAGCCCAGAAGCAGCCCAGAGGGCAGACCTGTGCTGGGAGGAGAGCTGTAGCAACCAGAGCCAGAGGGGCCAGAAAAAGTAGCGCAGGGAGCTGGAGCCAAAGCAGCATCAGTGCTGAGGCAGAGTGGAGCTGGGACTGGAGCAGTCCGGAGCCAGGTGTGGTGAGCAGCTGGGGATAGTGAGAGGGACCATGGGCAGCGGGCCCAGTGCAGGGAGATGCCCCAGCCAAGAGGCCTTGCTGGCCAGACTTGGAGTGGGATCGTAACCCTGATGAGGGGTGGTGGTGACACTGGGAAGAAGGGTCCTGCCACTTGCAGCATCCCTGCAGCACAGCTAGGGCCTGAGAAGGAAGCCTGGGACTTGTGAGGAACAGACTGTGAACTTCCGTTACATTCCAGAGACTGGTTGTGATATCCCTATGCCACAGAGTGGGGTTGTGTGTTTTCCTTTAACCTTTCCCATTTTTTCCTTGTTTTTTAAAATTGATTGTCGTTTAATCAATTGTATTTGCTTTGAACTGTATGTAATGATCAGTGGGTCAGGGAAGTGCCCAGTGCAGAGAGAGCACTCCGGAGTGGGGACACCCTAGCCCCTTCCTTAAGTGACCACGACAAGATTGGGGGTCAAGCCGCCCAGGAATTCTGGGCCCAGCCTTGTTGGGGTTATGAGGACTCTGCCACACAGGAGAGTGGAAGGGGAGCCCTCAAGGACAGGTAGGCCTCTGGGTAAAGGACGTGGGAGCGAGAACTCGGATCCTTTCTCTAGCCCACTTCATCGGGGTAGTGTATAAGCCAGGAAAGTTCCCCACAATAGCGGGCATGTTCCTCCACTTACAATAGCATAATTGGTACTACTAAATTAAAATAGTGCAGGCTAATACTTTGATGTGTGTTTATGTTGCATGGAAGTGACCTAAGCATATTACTTTTATTGAATTAGGATTTAGATGTAATATTGACCAGATATCAGGGAATTTTTTCCCCCTGCAGTTGAGATGATTGATTTATTTCAGAGATACAATTTTTCTATTTGACAATGAAATAGGCTATTTCTACCTTACTGTTACATTTCCCTGAAAGACATATCATGACATCAAAACTGCATTCCAGTGCTCTTAGGTAATAGCCTAGGACACAAACACAGGGATCAATAATAGAAAAACCTAGTCCAGAAAAAACCTAATTAAGCCTTCTGAATGTTTTTTTTTTTTTTTGAAGTTCCAAAGGATTTGTAATTTTATCTTCATGATTTTCCTTTTCCGAGGCCCATTCCCATCTGTGCTCCAGCCAGCATCAGAAACCCCAGTGCTCTGAAAACAAAAAAGGAAAGCAAACAAATGCAAAACAAAACAAAACCCCCACACTACCTTGTTGGAGTATTTCAAATCTAATGGGTTCAGATAAACTTTGGACAGGAATCTTTTGCCATCTTATTCTACCTTCTGAATGTATCTGAGCTTCACCAGTCATTAATCAAGTATTTGAGTTTTTTTGATATCTCCAGAGAGATTCATAGTTGCAATTGAAAAATATTAATCTGGTGCTAGCCGTATATTCCCATTAAGCCTAGGCAAAGGAACCTAAGGAAGTTAAGCACATAAATACCATTTAATTTTAATAAGAGCTGGAGCCCTAACTCTAGTAGATGCCTTTGGAATTCCCACCTCTAATGTGATTAATAGTTAATAAATATAGCTCTAAAATGCACTTTTAAAAGCAGTATCTATCTGTCTCAGTAGTATCTATGTCTGTGCTTCACTCATTTTTATAGTTAGCACAAAAGCAAAAAGGCCTTTTTTAGCCTCTAATGTTATGTTAAAGAGTGGGGTTATTTTTCTCTTTTTAATTATACCCTTTGTATGGCTACTTTTAGATCTTGACACATACGGAGAAGTGTGTTCCTTTCCACTTATTGATTATGTGCACTTAGCTTTCTGGGACCGACTCCTATTTCTGTTAATTATAAAACTAAAATTTTTTCTTCTTAAGAAAATAAGAGCCAGTAACTAATTTCATTTAGGGATTATTTCATGTCTCCATCTGGTGTAGAGGTCCATTCGGGAGATGGGAATACTTCCTCACAATGAAGAGTGGGAGGAGAAGGAAGAAAAGCTAAGAATAAGGCATCTTATGACCCAAGTGTTTCTGGTGAGAGAAGAAAAGGTAGGTGTTTCACTTAGGTAGTCAAAGTCTTTTGGAGTTGAGAAAACAAGAGCCTGAACTCCCTGTTTAGGAATTCTCTCTCTCAGGGTGTCCATGAAAAAGAAAACCTCTTCCTCTAACTACAAAGTTTGTGATGCTCAAAGCCCACAATGAATCTTTCAGTGATGGCTCTGGAAACTTGCGATATCCTTTATTTTAATAATTACCACCTAGAGGAAAATTATGGACCCCAAGGCACACAAATATCCCCATGCAATCTGTGGGCCAATCTCTGTGCTTAGTCACACACCTGAACCTGATGCCTCTGGAAATTATGCATTCATATCTGACTAAGAATATCCCTCCACTAGCACAAATAGCTTCAAACAGGATGCAACAGCTCTTACCACCTTGGCCCTCTTCCTGTCAAGAGGAAACAAGTGTTTATTAAACTGAAGTTCAATGAGCGCCTATATAATTTGGCACTACCATGATTTCAGGGGCTCTGGGGCCTTGGGTTTGCAAATCATTAACATTGTCTCTTCCCATTAGTGCTTTTGAGCAACTTTCTGGTCAAGGATTTCTTTTTAATAGTGATGGTGCATGAAACTACTGCCATACAAGAGGCCTAGAACATGGGATTCTCCTCAGTGGCTGTCAAGAAGCCACCAGTGCATGTATAAAGGATTGATGGAGACCGTGTAGGCCTTTTGGCACTGCAGGGGAAAAGAGTCCTTTCCAGAACTGAGCAGTGAGACTATGGCATCAATTCTAGAGGAGATATCTGAGAAAATTCATGTCTTTATAGCTAGCGCATTGCAGAAGCAGGACTGTCACACCCTACGTACAGCTTACCATCACAACTGTGGGAGGGCTATGTGGGAAGAAAGCCTAGCTACTGGTGGGAGTGGCAATCTGTCTCCACCGGTGATACATACATGATACTTTTGCTTCTTGGGACAGTCGCTGTTGGACAGTTACTAGCTACCTCTTGAACAAACCATTGCTATATTTCTCCACAGCAAGCAAACACTTAGATATGCAACAACAAATCTGGGTGACCTAACTGGATCAACTGGTCCATCCTTTGGACTTTTCTGCTCCCAGTGAATTAGTGCTGTACAGTTCCCATCCCTCACGAAGTCATTCAGAGCATGATGATATACAACCATGTACTACCCACTGCTCCATGAAAGTTATATCAGAAAAACGTGATCTTTATGTAGGCAGCTTCTCTTTCATTGTGCAGTGGGAAGACACACCTGCATCTAGTTGGGCATGGAAGACATCACCTTCAAGAGGAGGCTTTGGCTCAGACTTATTGCTGACTAATCCCTGTTACTTCAAGTTAAAGTTTGGGGGAACTTCTCTGGGTTAAGTATCAGGGGGTAGCCGTGTTAGTCTGTATCCACAAAAACAACAAGGAGATGCATCTGAAGAAGTGAGGTATTTTACCCAAGAAAGCTTTAAATCTGTCTTTAAGGTGCCACCAGACTCCTTGTTGTTTCTCTGGGTTAGTTCATGAGTGTGCACATCAAATACACAGAAGGGAAGAAAGAGTAATGAAGCCAAGCTGCGCCTACTCTTTGCCAACGCCCTGACACTTTGCATCTTGCACTTGCTCCTGCATAAGGAGTGGAGATTTGGCTCTACAGGATTGATTGTAGAATGCCTTTTATTTCATGCTTTTCAGCTGATTTGCTACAGGAAACCATCTCCATGCTTACCACTTCTGGAATCTCATTAGCTGGGTATTGAATTAGGCAAGGTGTCAGTCCAGAATAAATGTGTTCCTGGAAGTACATGCTTTTAAATGCTTCTGTATGTCACATTCACAGTGTAAAGAAATGTTGTTGGGTAAACATTCAGGAAGCATCCTATTTTATGGTAACTGAATTAAACTTTATGAAGAGCAATTTCGAAGCCATGAGTAATTGTTTCAGCATTTCCATTAGAATTCCCTGTGTTCATGGGTTTATAACTGGCTATAAAAATTCACAACAGGCTTGACATATAAGGTCAAACCATAGAAATAAATTTATTTTTAAATGGTGGAAGTGTTATTTAACTGGCTTTCTATATTCTTGTAACAGAAAACAAATCTGATCAATGATTAGTCCAGACCAAAGATTATTTTGGAAAAACAAAACAGATTTAACTTACCTTAAAAAAATGAAACATTTTGCTGTCAAGCATTTCATGAGAATTTTTATTTTGTGGCTCAACCACACATACAGTGCATTCAGAATCCTACTGAACTAACAATGACTCCTCTTAGGCTCAGTTACAACAGTGATGAGAATGGGAAAGATAGTTGAGACATCAGGATCTGTGAATTAAGCAATATTCTGATTACTGTTGACCTTGAAACCATAACATGAATCTGATTAAACATGCTCATTTCATGAATTTTTAAATGTCTGTACACAGATTTTTTTAATGTACATATGAAAAAGCTTTGAATATATTTTTTAAAAATGACCAGTCACCTACATGTGTCACTTTCTTACAGAAACATTTCTCAGACACTTAACAGGTTGGTGAGAGGGATAATAAATGGTGAATAGAAACTAGAAAAATATGAGTGTTTCACTTGAAAGAGACCCTGAAAAAACTTAGTACCAATGTAATAATTTTTCCTGAATAGCTAGACTGATGCCTTCTTGAAACTTTTTAAAGGCTGATGTTGAAAATGTTCAATCAGCAAGGGTGTTCAAAAGCTATTTGCTTGTGCTAAATACAAAAAGTTAGGTTCAGATGAAGAGTCTGGTTTAAAATTATAAATGCCAAGAGTGAAATCTGAAGCTCAAGACCAAATTCAACTCATGTAATTATTGAAAACAACTGAGTTGCACCTACTTACCTCAGAATTGAATTTGACTGCCAGTGCTTAACTTTACTGTATGCAGTGAGGGCGGAGGTGGAATGGAGGTTTGAGGTTGAACTTTAAATTTCCAAGTGCTTGTTATTATGCTAGATATTTTCCACATTATCATCAACATAGTGTATGATTTGAAATACAGGAACAAGTGGGGAAAACTGACATGGACAATAACATCTGTCATAATTTGTACTGTAAATACTGTGGCAAAGTACCGTCTCCTCCGCAGCAGGCTCAGTCCTTTTTAGCCTTGGAGACACAGGCTTGGGCAAGGCAAATCCCTGCAGGTAGCGCA